>NW_012107919.1:2599509-2604132 GCF_000951045.1 Mandrillus leucophaeus
TTTTAAGACGGTTTAAGTTGGGGTTTCTGTTGCTTTTGCCAAAGCAGTTTATTGAATAACCACCATTCACAGTGAACTCCAAATGGCAATGGAAATCTGCCTAAGGTTCTGATATTCGGTCAAACCTAATGTGTATTTGGCTCAGAGGTAGAAACATGCCCTGTTTTTTCAAGTCTCAGCTCAGGAATCACCTCTTCTGGTTGACACACGTGTTTGTTCATTTGCCCAACAAATAGAGACACCGCATCTATTATGTGCCAATTCCTATTCTGAGTGCCGAGGTTTCAAGCATAAATAAAACATGACTCCTGTCCTTGAGGAGTTGCATGGGGAAATAATACAAGCAAACCAACTAATGGAAGTTGGGGGCGAAGGCTTTGATTGGGGTGAGTATCAGGGGCTACTGGAACACAAAGGAGGGGCCCATAGGCATAGGAGCCAGGAGAAGGTGCTGGGAAAGGTCATGGTTAAACCAAGTTCCAAAAGCATTGCCTAAGTCAGTAGTTCTCAGCCAGGAGCAGGTTTGCCCACCAGGGGACATGTGCAATGCCTGGAGACATATTTTGGTTGTCACAGCTGGGAGGGGCTTCCGGCACCTCATGCATAGATAGAGGCCACGGATGCTGCTAAACATCCTATAATGCACAGGACAGTGCACCGTGTGAAGAAACTCTACAGCCCTAAGTGTTAACAGTGAGGAGATTGAGCAGCCTGGACCTGGATGAAGCAGGTAGGAAGGGAGATTCCAGGCAGAGCGATGCATGCGTGCAAAGACCTGGACATGGGAAACCACAGGACAAGTTTGGGGAAGGTGTTCAGGCTGGAGCCAAGGGGGTGGGTTAACGAGTGACAAGCGTCAGCTAGAAGGGCATATCTGAGCCAGCCAGAGCAGAAAAGTCCTGAGCTGGGAGCTTAGAGTCTGAGTTTTATCCCCAAAGCTATGGGGAGCTCCTGAAGGATTTTGAACAAGAGTGTGTGTTTTAGAAGGATTTCCCCGGCAACTGTCTGGCAGCTCAGCAGTGGTGAGTGAAGGAGACTGTACTGGGCAGTGGCTATGGGACAGACAGGAAGGAAGAAACCCTCAGGAGCACTCCCCCCTCCCATCCAAGTTCATTGCCACAGCATGTTGCATGTGCCTCTACCTCTCTCCTCCACTAGTGTGTACTTACCTGGCCATGCACGAAAATTAATACATCTTTCCCTTCTCCACAGGGCCTCACACAGGTAGGTACAGTGGAATCTCACAGAAGGCTTAGATGCTAATGCTAATGCCAGCCGGCAGAGTAGGTAAAAATCATATAGAGAAAAGCCCTTGAAAATCTCTTAACTCATCCACTTAGTGTAGCCCATGTAGCCCTGTGCATACAACCTTATACGGTAATAGGGAAAAAGAAACATATAATCTGCAATGTAAAATATAAACAAAATACATGCAAAAGCTAGTTTCTTAGCTTTATTTAAATTTTGTTTTGCTTTTTCTTTCAGGGCTTGTATTACTGAATTTACGTACATTAAGTGCGCATATGCTGCCATGGTTCCAATGCACTCAATAAATGTGCTAGAAGAAAAAAAAAGGAATGGCAATTCCCAAGGGGTGTTTTCGTTTGTCGCTGGCCTCCAGCTCCTGCAGGGGCTTGGCAGACATGGGTGGCCCAGGAGTGCATAGGATTGTAAGGAACCAGTGGACTCTGAGCCATACTGCTTAGGACTAGAAGATGGATTCCCCCAGCTGCTGGGCACACTGCCAGCTGTCAGCCCTCAGATGTCAGCTCTCGCAGGGAATTGCCCTTGGCTGAAGAGAACGGCCTCACCCAAGGACATCCAATGACTGGTCCATTCTAGAGTACATATGCACAGCTGCTTCCCAAACTTGAGACGACTCTGCAGGGCCATCTGAGCTGCAGAGCCTCCACGGGGTCAGCTGAGGCCTTGTAGTGTCTGTACCATAGCCCAACTTCTAAATCTGCCTAAACCTGCTTCCTCCTCTCCCTGCCAGTATACCTAGAACATGCTGGGGACCCTGGCCTGAAAGAAGTGGCTACCCTAGGTCAAGAGGGTAGGAGGTCCCAGAGTCCGGGAAAAATGGGGATGGGCAGGCAGGTACCAAGAATAAAAGCAGACAGGGTCCAGAATGCAGGGAATCAGAGAGAAGATGCAGGCAGATAGCACTGGAGTGCTGCTAACAGAAGGGAAGTTGTTTATCTCCTGCCCAGTGGGAAGTTGCCTACAGGGGAGGGAAATTCTTGGCCTGCAGGGGAGGTCTGGCTCTGAAGGAGGTCATAGGCCATCCTGAAACCCCTCCGCTTCCCTCTCAAACCTGCCAACAAGCATCCCACCTCCCACTCCTGACTCACCAAGTGGCCTCCATCATTGTGGGGTTGATAAGTATCTTTCTGGGCAGCCATCAACCTGGTGAGATCCGGACTTTACCTAAAGACCCCCTTCACCCTCAAACACCTCGATCTCTTTGCCTCAGGCTCTCCCAGGAAGCCTGATTCCCCAAGAGCAGATATTTCCCTTGGATTAGAAGTCCCTGTTAAAATATAATGTACTGTAAATTAAGTCAAGATAACATATCAAGCCAGGGTTATTATAGCTTATGTTAGCTGGGAGAGGTAAGAGAAGGAAATGAAAGGCTGAGATGGGGGGCTATGGAGGAAAGTTTTGGGTGAGATGCTAAGGTGGTAATGGTGGTGGGGTCAACACAAGAGCACCTAGGTCAGGGGGGCAACAAGAAGGTTGCTTCTAGAAAAAAGGACAAAATCTCCAAATCCAACCAATTGCTTCCCAATGGAGCAAAGAGCTGGTTGTACCCTTAACTGGGACCACTCCATTATGCAGCACCAGGGCATTCCCGTGGTTGGCCTTGGTCTCTGTTACACCAAAGCTGTAAGATGCTGGGGCAGGTATGGGAAGTGGGTGGGCAGAAGAGATTTCCGTTAATAATAGGATTACAAATTTACCTAGGAGGTCCTAGACTTGCCATAAGCTTTGTGAGCAGTCAGGGACTTTCCAGATAATATTTCATTGTTCGACAAGTGGAACTCATCAAAACAACCGTTTCAAATTCCTTCGTCTCCTTCCAGTAACCACTGCTCACCTGTAACAAAGGAAGCTAGCTGGCTGCATTGTCAGCCTTGAGGCTTGACATCAGACAATGCACCCAGGCCTTCTTCAGCAGGCCTCTGTAGACTGAGCTCTGAGAAATGGGCTCATTTTCCCCTTTGGGATATACTTTTATTCACTAGATGTCCCAACTGCTTCCTGAGTATTGCCCTGCCTGGTAATTTTTCTCTCCTTTCGCTTTCACCTGGTGACTGCAGTGGAGGTAATGGACAGGCAACCTCCTTGTAGCGTGCATTGCTGTACTGTTGAGGCTGAATGGCTAACTTCTATCTCCAGGCCTTCCAGGAGGCTGTGGCTGCGGATGAGACTTCGGTTCTGTCAGTTAGATGCACCTGTGTGCACTTTGGATGGAGGAAATGGGGCAGGCCCATCTTTCTGCTGCCTTGGCTGCTGGAAGCTGTGTTACTGAGCACCACAGTCCTTAACCCCGGCTCTATGGGTTCTCTCATTCCTGGATCATGCTACGACTGTGTTTTCTTAACCTCGGTGTTCCAGGGCAGGCCGCTTCTCCACGTTCCTGCTTGAGGAAGAGGCAGCCGCCCCTCCTCAGGGCCAGCCCTGTGATCTTGTTCTAGGAATCTTTCCAGGAACATTCCTTCAGCCCGCCCATGATTTTGTGAGCACCTAATTCCTAAGAGTCGTTTTTTGGGTCTGTTTTAAACAGCTTGATGTTTTCAGTTTTCTGCAGCTGGACTGCCTGATACCCCTTTTTATAGATTTACATGTACTTTTCAGCTGTAGAAGCATCTGGTTTCAAACATTTCCCCAGAGAAGGCCTCCGCAATGAGAACTAATGACTGTGATCATCTCTTTGAGATGCATCAGTGAATCAACCATCCTTTTCAACATTTGCAAACCCACTGCCCACATTTTAGGGTCTGAGCCCACTGCACTGCCAACTACCTCCAGTGCATGGAACTTTAGGTAAGGTGCTAGAGAGAAACGAAGAGAAGTAGTTTGTAAAAGTCCCTACTTCTGAGAGGTCAACATTCATTTTCAAAGTTATAATTCAAACAATAAATTTCAGAGTCTCCCTCATAGCCAAGGCACATAGCTGGCTCCCTTCCTGCCACCTATTTTTAAACTCCAAAAACAGATCAAGGTTGAAGAGGTGCATTTTTCTTTCTGGGGGATGATTTAATGATTACTTGCCCTTTGGAAGCAAAGGCTTCATATCCACATACTGGGGTAAATAATTTGACTGATAAAGGAAAAATCTCTTAGGTCTTTATTCTGCCTGAGAATCATATTTGCAGCATTTTTTCTTTTCCTCACTGTTTCATTATTTTCCGCATGACTTTCATTCAGAAAATAACATTTTAAAAATTCTTTGAAATAGAGATATTTTTGCTTTTACACATTAGGCTGACATTTTCTTTTCTACCTGCTTTATACATAGGGATGAATTAATTTCAATGCCAAAGTTGGTTTAATAATATGATCTGGTCTTTTGGGAGTTTGGAGCATCTTGTGAAAATAACACATGCGGCTGGGTGC
>NW_012107919.1:2604657-2607254 GCF_000951045.1 Mandrillus leucophaeus
GGAGCTAAGGGTCTCCCTCCTATAGGCCCTAATAACTCTTGCTCTATGGGAACATTTTGAAACAATCCATGCTGCTACAGTCCTGGTGCTAAGATTTGCCTGTGTAGCATGTATTTGCTTATTTACACATTTATTCATTTATTTTTACATTCAGGCTTTTCCTTTGGGACTCCAGTCATCTTTCAAAAAATGCAAAATTAAATCAATCTCCCAGTGCTTTTGCTTCTACGGTGTCAAGTTTCCCCAACCTGGCAGAAAGGACTGGATATTCTGGCAGGGCTTCTAGATCCCCAGACCCAGTGGGAAGAATGATATGTTTCCGATTGAATGACCGGCTCACTGCTGTGCTAATGGATTCTTTTGCCAGAAATGTTCTGGTAATTTTAGAAAATCAAGAGCTCAGAAAATGAATGCATTGTTTAAAACTATGATTCACTTTTATTTCCTACTTTACTTGCTGGTCCATGTTTTGCTTGTGTGAGTTATTCATGTAAGAATGCTTGTGAGCCCTGACATCTAGCTGCTTCCAGAGGTTCAAAAATATAGGATATGGATTATATTACGTAAGGACAGATGTACAGTGAGGAAGGATGAATATAGAAGCCATACTGCATGGTGGTTAAGGGGAGGGGCTCTGGGGCTGGATAGGCAAATTATATAACTGGCCTCAGTTTCTTCATCTATACAACGGGCATAATGAAAGCATCTACTTGGCTGATAACTATGCAAATGCAATGAGATAATACACATGAAAAGTCTAGAATAGGGTTTGGTCTATAGTGAGCAGTTGGTAAATATTAGACATTTTTCATATGATTAGTATAAAAAGCACAAGAGGAGATATAGGTAAGCAATTTCATTCTTACAGTCAACAGTCTAAATTCTTAAAGCCATTCCCGAGATGATCATTTTTCTCTTAAGGGGGCTCATCATCATAGTTTTGAGATCACATGCACTTCTCAAAGAAATATCTATTTTAAAGAAGTCTATTAGAATAAAGCAGGCTTCCCCTAAAGTAACATGTACTTGGTATACTTATACATGTCTGTGAGGGTGAGCAATCTCCTCCTAAAAATCATCTCCCTCCTTCTATTGTTCTAGGTAAGTTGCTAACATGACATTCCAAAGGTATTAAGTGAGTGCTGCAAGTCATGTCACTTGGTTAAGAAACGATCTTCAATGTTCTCTTTTTAAGGTTAATAGGGAAACCTCTGACCCATTTCCTCATAACTGTCAAAGTGTTTTTGCCTAGAATCTCACAAAAAAACCCTATTAATGCCAGTCTTGAAATAAATTAAGAATCCTACTGTGTCTCAGATGCCTGGGCAGATGAAAAAGTTCCCCAAACTAAGCAAGCATCGAGGAAGAAGGTTCACTGTTGGTGGGGAAAGATTAACTGGAAGCTTCCAATGCCCGATTTTTAATCACAGGCTGATTATCAAATTGCTGAACGAATTTGGCATAGGAAATATTTTTTATAAGGAGAAAAATTAACATTGAATAATTTAACCTAGCAGAAAAATAAAAGATTTGCCCAAAGCATCTGTAATTTTATAAAACTAAACTACCAAAGTGTTTTATGAAAAAAGAAAAAGAAACAAAAGATAAGGGTAACACGACCAACACAAACATCAAGTTTAAATATAAGGAAGGTGATTAGAAATTCAAATTAGGTAGAATATCTTTGTTTTAAATTGGACCATTAAAAAATCCCATTTTAAGGCTTTGTGGCAAAAGATGACTAATCCTGAGGGGGAAAAATATTGTTGCCTTCTAATTAGCACGGCATATTTTAAAAAACCAAGTGTCAAACTACAATTTCTCAAATTATAAGTTTATCTAGATATATTTGAATTATGACTTATTTTAAAAAATGTTTATTTATATTTAGAGAAACATTTTAGGGGAATGGGAAGGAAACACTGTTCACAAACTTAGGTGTAGATTCAAGATCATGTGAAATGCTGGGGCAGGGTGAGGCATTACTGTACCTCTCAGCACAGGACCATTCACCTGAGCTCATGGGTCCAAAGACAAGTCACGGGGTGCAGGCAGCTGGAGAGGAGGCACCAAATTGCAACTCATCATCTGGGGAAATCTGACGGGATTAAAATAATTTCTGCAGCTTGGCCACATCACTGAACATAAGCATGTGCTTTGTCACATGAAATTATCAAACCGCCCTGTTGGACATCTCATTGTTTCCATGGCATACCGAGTAGTTACGAAATCAGGAACAAATCCAACTTTTCAACATCGCTATGAATTAAAAGAAGCCTGTGTTCAAGTGAATTCTAACCCATGGCCACAGTCCCTACTGAGTTTCTAAGGACAGAGGGGAGAATAAATTCAGGACATTTAGAATATCCATGGAGTTTAAGATCCGTAATGTGCTATTCATAACATGGCACAATTTGGAAATCATGATCCTTTTAGCAATAATCTGTTGCTCTGACACATTCCAAGTAGTCCTACTTTGGAAACTAGGTAATAAAAAAATAGAAAACGTTTTAGTGCCTTTTAAAATTCCACAAATATGTGGTAAACCGAAACACAATGGGATGCTCTATCCCCCTTGCCTTCAGGGGAAAGCAAAG
>NW_012107919.1:2608374-2610850 GCF_000951045.1 Mandrillus leucophaeus
ATCCATCCATCCATCCATCCATCCCTCATTTACTGAATGTCTACCATGTGCCATGCACCATGGAAGATGATGAACATTCACAGTGAACAAAACAGATTATGGCCCCTCCTCTCCTAGAGGTTACATCCTAATAAGAGAGACAGATAATTAACATGGTAATTTCAGAGTGATAAGTGCTATTAAGCTCTGACAAACAAGGACTAGGATGGGAGACAGTTTAGGATGATCAGGGAAGGCCTCTCTGGGGAGGTGACAATTTAGCTGAGTCCTAAGTGGAGCCGGCCACATGTTGATCTGGGCACAGAGCATTTCAGGCTCAGGGAGTAGCACATTCAGGGGCTCCACTCAGCTACTGCTAAAAAATTCATACATTTTTCACCCCTGTCTTGTCTCCACCTGTCATTAGAAAAATCTTTTCAAAGAGTAGGAAGTAAATAGCAACATAGTGAGGACAGTAGCTATGCTTTTCTTCTTCCACAAGAGGTAATTTTACAAGTGGGAATGAGGCTTACTGGGGACAAGTGAGTTCCACATGATCCTGCAAGACGGCAAAGGGAGAGCACTTCCTTCTCACCCAGCCATTTTTTTTTTTTTGATAGGGTCTCAATCTGTCACCCTGGCTGGAATGCAGTGGTGTGACCTCACTGCAGTCTTGACCTCCCTGGATTAGGTGATCCTTCCATCTCACCCTCCTGAGTAGCTGGGTCTACTGGCACGTACCACAAAGCTAGGCTAATTTTTTTGTAATTTTTGTAGAGATAGGGTTTCACCAGGTTGCCCAGGCTGGTCTCGAACTCCTGGGCTCAAGCGATCCACCCACCTCAGCCACCCAAAGTACTGGGATTACAGGAGTGAGCCTCTGTGCCTGGCCAACACCGCCTATGTAATGTCTCTATTCTAAGATGCTAGCTATTCATGGGTTGAAGGTGAAGAGGCTGTATTATTTCTTCCCAGTGACTATGTGGGAAGCCCCAGAAACCTGGCAGGCAAACACATTTTTTTCATAGACACACAGTAAGTTACTCACAGAATTACAGTCATACATAGTCTAGGAGAGGCAGTAGAACTCTAAGGCAAAGCATTACCCTTGTTATTAGCCTTGGGAATAAAACAGACACCACTGGTTCTAGACCTTCACCAATGAGGAGCTTATACCTGCTCAGAGAGCATCTGTTGCCTTTGCTTGCCTATTACCCATGGTAAACTTCCTTTGGTAAGAGCATCGTGATGTCACTTGGGGGCTCCCTTTCCTCCAGGGGTAGGCATGTGACTCAGGCTGGACCAATCCCAGCATCACATCCCCATGGCCACAGTGATGGGTCAGGGGCTGGGCACCTGACCTGAGTTGTTCTGGTGGGACTGAGTCTCAGGGCTTTTGCTAGGTCAACTAGGAAAGAGGCATTCTCTTGGCATTGGGGTTTCTAAGAAGATAGGATACAAGCCAGGAGTTGGACAGTCAGTTTGTCACCACGAGGTAAGAGCCTGCCTGAAAATGGGGGCAGCAGAGAGTGAAAAGAGAGCAAGATCTAACATAGGAGACATCGTCTGACCCCTTGATCCAGCCATGCCAAAGCCTTGACCTTTCCATAATGCTCAATAATACATTCCCCTTTTATTTAATCAGTTGTGCTGGATTTCCATCATTTGCAGCCCAAAGAATTCTGACTAATTCTAGTAACAGTGCTCACAAGCGAATAGTATAAACTGTACCCTACAGTTGTCTGCAGTTAGAGCCTTCCTTTAGGGAAGCCCAACCTCAGTGAGCGGTTGAAACAATCTGCTCCAAGTGATTCACACCTTCTGCAGACTCCAGAAGAATTCTCATCCTTGACCTAATTACACATCATTTTTGGGAAAAGGCAGACTTTACAACTGTCTTGAGATTATCAATTAGCCCATTTAGAAAAGATTCACTAATAAGGCTGGTGGTGGAGTAAATACTAAGATAAGCAATTGACACTTAAGTAGGTTATTTTGCAAGTGTTAGAAATACAATAGAGAGAGTGTGTAAGCCCTGTCAACAACTGTAAATGTAGGTAGCACTGAAGTGTATACCAGTCTACTTTTCTCTCGGAAGCAACATCCCCTTAAAATATACAGCTTAAAGACTGCTCTTAACATGGATTTCAATTTCCAGACCACCAATGCAGGCCTGGTGTGCAAGCATCTATTTAAAAATAAATTAGACTCTCAGGTAGAGAAATTACCTATTTTAATAAGATAGCATTCCATTAGGTATATTCATTTCTTATTGATATTTTGCTATATACTTATTAAAGGCAATACATTTTGAAGCATGCAAACCTGAGAAGTAAGTTTTTTACCTCTGAAAATACTGCTGCGTGGGTAATGATGAGTTTTACTTGCTTGTTAATCCCAATATAGTTTAAGAAAGTAGTTCTCAAATTATGTTCTCTTTCTATGGAACCCCAGGGCTCCATAGAGATGGCCTGGGAAGGACTGAGGAGCAGGAGGC
>NW_012107919.1:2613615-2614448 GCF_000951045.1 Mandrillus leucophaeus
AAAACGTTTTAGTGCCTTTTAAAATTCCACAAATATGTGGTAAACCGAAACACAATGGGATGCTCTATCCCCCTTGCCTTCAGGGGAAAGCAAAGGTTGTATTCACCCAGCCCACCAGAGACTCACATCATATCCGCTGTTGCGGATTCCACGCCGGGGTCGCTCCCGAGTCACCAGAAGGTCCATCTCGGTTTCCCCTGGACTCGGGCTGTTCAGAGACTGCCGGCTTCGGTAGACAGAGTTCTTCATCTGTTGCCTGAAGAAAATTCAACAACTGTTATGATGCAGCAAATGCCCTGACAGATGGAATTCTCCACTGATCCAAAGTACAGGCAACCAATGAAGGGTTTGGATTTGCCTCACAAATCTCAGAATTGATGGTATTTATTCCCAGAATATAAGGGGCTGTAGAAAGAGTGAAATAAAGATTTTTTTTCCAGATGCTGTAATCATTTGGCTGAATTGTAAGCGTTCTTTCATATGGAAACTAGGTAACTACAATCAATTGCAACATTGCAACCTCATTTAAAATTCTGCTGATGGCAAGACCAGGGGTTCTCCCTTGACCCTCTAGGACAGCTAACGCTGATGGAACAAACTTGCCTTTGTTGACTTTGTTGACTCAGCAACCTCCTGTTCCTTTTACTCTTTCTGGTTTCACACGCAGGATTCTATGATGTGTTAATAAACCCTGTAGCTAGTGGGCTGCTTAATATTATGACTGTGGATAGATTTCTTTTCTGCTACTACCACAGTAGATTTCCTTCTGGACTAAGAAACCATAAACCCAGACGTACTTTGGGGCTTTTCCATTCATCTGCCCTCACATTCAC
>NW_012107919.1:2616838-2649396 GCF_000951045.1 Mandrillus leucophaeus
GGTTATTTTGCAAGTGTTAGAAATACAATAGAGAGAGTGTGTAAGCCCTGTCAACAACTGTAAATGTAGGTAGCACTGAAGTGTATACCAGTCTACTTTTCTCTCGGAAGCAACATCCCCTTAAAATATACAGCTTAAAGACTGCTCTTAACATGGATTTCAATTTCCAGACCACCAATGCAGGCCTGGTATGCAAGCATCTATTTAAAAATAAATTAGACTCTCAGGTAGAGAAATTACCTATTTTAATAAGATAGCATTCCATTAGGTATATTCATTTCTTATTGATATTTTGCTATATACTTATTAAAGGCAATATATTTTGAAGCATGCAAACCTGAGAAGTAAGTTTTTTACCTCTGAAAATACTGCTGCGTGGGTAATGATGAGTTTTACTTGCTTGTTAATCCCAATATAGTTTAAGAAAGTAGTTCTCAAATTATGTTCTCTTTCTATGGAACCCCAGGGCTCCATAGAGATGGCCTGGGAAGGACTGAGGAGCAGGAGGCGGCGGCTCAGCTTCCATCAGAGCAACTCCATCTTGATATATTATTACCTTACGTTGGGTTCCCTAGAAGCAGGTTCTAGAATGATTGGAGTGTAAGTCATTTATTTGGGAGGTGGCTCCAAGAAGCACTAGCTGGGGAGTAGGGAAATGACAGAGGGAAGGAAGGAAAATCAATAAAGGGTATGATATGGAGTAGATTTGTGTTTTGGGCAATGGAGGCTCAAACTCACTGGAAAAGTGTGGGGGACAGTTGTTTTAGAAGGTAGGTTTTATTATTATTTAGGTATGGCATGGCCAATAGATCAGGACATGACTGCTATTAAAAATATAGCTTGAGGCCAGGCACAGTGGCTCACGCCTGTAATCCTAGCAATTTGGGAGGGTCAGCCAGGTTGATCAAGAGGTCAGGAGATTGAGACCGTCCTGGCCAACATGGTGAAACCCCATCTCTACTAAAAATACAAAAATTAGCTGGGCATGGTGGCGCCTGCCTGTACTCCTCCCAGCTACTCAGAAAGCTGATGCAGGAGAATCACTTGAACCAGGGAGTTGGAGGTTGCAGTGAGCCAAGATAGTGCCACAGCACTCCAGCCTGGTGACAGAGGGAGACTCCATCTCCCCCACTGCCCCCGCCCCTGCCAAAAAAAAAATATATATATATATAGCTTGTTACACTCACAGATCCCAAGAGGAGGGAACAGGCCATACCACAGGGGAGTGTGACTAATCTTGATTGAATACTTTTGGCAGATTTCTGGGGCACAAGGGCTGTCCTGAGTTGTCTGGTACCTGGCCCTGGGGTAATCAGGGCAAGCAGACAGTGACTCAGAGTAGAGAGCCCTGTGAGACCATACAAAGAAGGCAGTTGATGTTTGGGTTCTGTATTGGCTGCTTTGCACATGAAAGGCGTGTTTGCAGGTGAGTCCTTTATTAGCACTAGGAATCCAGTAGCCTGGGGAGGACAGTTTCTCTGGGGTCAGCAAGGCCGCAGATGCCCAAATCATCAAATATAGAAACTAAAAAATGTAGTTATTGCAACAGTGTAACTTACGCTTCCAGTTCCCTTGCCAGGAGTATTTATCTACCAGTTTCCATCTGTTATGGACTGAGGATGCTCCACAGTGTCTTAACTACATGACACTTCTGGTTGGTGACTGCCATGAAAAAGCCTTTAAGTTGGAGTCACAGATGCTTATAGTGAGTAGGAAGCTGCTGGGCTGGACAGGCACAGGGAGAGCTGAGGGCATGGACTGGGGCCACCAACAGCAACCATCTTAATTATGTTATGTACTTTGTGTCTCAGGGTAAGAGTTTAAAGTGTAAAAATGAGGTGTTCTGATTTTTTTTTAAGACTCTGAAAATGATTGTAAAAAGATTTAGTGACGAGTCAACACTTGGAACCTAAACTTTGTCTTTTATTTGATTTAATTTAGGTCTTAAGGTAAGATTCTGGTTACTGATTGATCTAGTTTGGATATTTGTCTCCACCCATATCTCATGTTGAATTGTAATCCCCAGTGTTGAAAGTGGGGCCTGCTGGGAAGTGACGGGATCACGGGGGCGGATCCCTCATGGGTTGGTGCTGTCCCTCCAACAGTGAGTGAATTCTCGTGAGATCTGGTTGTTTAAGAGTGTGTGGCATCTCCCTGCCCCAGCTCTCTTTTGCTTCTGCTTTCCTTCCACCATGAGGAAAAGCTCCCTGAGGCCTCTCTAAGAAGATGCTGGTGCCTTGCTTCCACAGCCTGAAGAACCGCAAGCCAATTAAACCTCTTTTCTTTATAAATTACCCAGTCTCCTTTTCAAAAGAAGATATACATGTGGCCAACAAGCATATGAAAAAAGCTCAATATCACTGATCACTGGAGAAATGCAAATCAAAACCAAAATGAGGTACCATCTCATACCAGTCAGAATGGCTATGATTAAAAAGTCAAAAAATAGTAGATGCTGGTGAGGTTACAGAAAAAAGGGAACTCTTACACACATGGGAGTGTAAATTAGTTCAACCATTGTGGAAGGCAGTATGGCAATTCCTCAAAGAGCTAAGAACAGAACTACCATTTGAGCCAGCAATTCCATTACTATTACATATTCAGAGGAACAGAAATTATTCTACCATAAAGACACATGCATGAGAATGTTCATTGCTGTACTGTTCACAGTTGCAAAGATATGGAATCGACCTAAATGCCCATGAATGACAGATTGGATGAAAAAAAAAAGTGATACATCTACACCATGGAATACCATGCAGCCATAATAAAGAACAAGATCATGTCTTTTGCAGGAACGTGGATGGAGCGGGAAGCCATCATCCTCAGCAAACTAATACAGGAACAGAAAACCAAATATCGTATGTTCTTACTTATAAGTGGGTGCTAAATGATGAGAATTCATGAACACAAATGGAACAACAGACACTGAGGTATACTTAAGGGTGGAGGGTGGAAGGAGGGAGAGTGCAGAAAAAATGACTATTAGGTAATAAGCTTAATACCTGAGTGATGAAATCATCAACCAACCCCGTGACAGAAGTTTACCTATATAAAAACCTGCCCATGTAACTTCAAACCTAAAATAAAAGAAAAAAATAAACTACCCAGTCTCAGGTATTTTTTATAGCAATGCAAGAATGGATGGCCGGGCACAGTGGCTCATGCCTGTAATCCCAGCACTCTGGGAGACCAAGGCAGGAGAACTGCTTGAGCCCAGGAGTTCGAGACCAGCCTGCGCAACATGGCAAAACCCCATCTCTAACAAAAAAAAAAAAAAAAAAAGAGACTGGCCTAATATACTGATGCTACCTCTGGACTAGAGCATGATTCCTTCACTTGTCCTACTGTGGCTTGGTCACTGAAAGCAGAACCTCTGGAGGGTTGTACTGTGAACAGTAATTAACAGGTAACTCTAACCTGTGATAGCAGATAAACAGTCAGCAGTCTCTGGAGTCAATAGCAGAGTGTGTCAAGAATAATACCTCTGAGCTTACCGAGGTTGTCCCTCTCTTTTTTTCTGTCTGTCCCTTCCCATTCTCATCTCTGGCTGATCCTATCTCCATTCCTATTCCTAGCTCGCCCAGTTTACGGCTATCCATATTTTCCCCTTAACTGGTCAAAAATGTTTTGAAAATTATTTTTGGTGTTTTAAAATCATGAAACCATTTCTTCAGTGAACATTTGCTAAGAATTAGCTACATAATGCATGGCATTAGCAGGTCATCGAAAGGTCCCAAGAATCTGGCCTGCACCTGTGCTAGGCAGAGGAGAGATGCCTCTTTACAGAAACAAGTCTGGTTCATTCCCTTTTCATAAAAAGCCTTAACTGAAATTTTTGTTTCTCAAGTAACTTCCTAGCTAAGTTTCTTTAATTTGTACATGAAAATGATTATGTTAATGCAATTCATAAAATTCAGCCCCACCTCTCACCTTGATTTTGTGGCTTTGATTCATTTTCCCTGAGTGTCAGCAGGAAATCCAGAAAAAACAGCTCCCATCCCAAAGACCACTGAAGTAAAACCCCCTGAAGTATAAAATAAAAGCTAAAGAACCAATCAGCCTCCCTATAAAAACCTCCATCTTTTTTCCTTTTTTTCTACAGGTATTAACACAGTGACACAGGCATTGTGAACCCTGTCATGGTGTGATTTTATATCAATAGCTTGTCATACCAACCAAGCCTAATTAGAAGCATGGTAAATTAAGCACTGGTTGAGAATTCCCTCTTTTCTTTATTGAAAATAAATTATGTTGATCCAATTCATAAAATTTAGCCCCACCTCCCAGCTTGACTCTGTGGCTTTCATCCAAGCCTGTCACAGAGTCATTTTTGCTTTTAATAAGTACCTACTCAGGCCAGAAACTGCCCTATGGCTCCCAATCTGTGGACAATGTATCTATCATGGCTCTGTGGCATGTTGGGGTGGTGACATGCTCAAAGCCAGAGGGGAGTCACCAAGGAGACTATGTATTGGAAAGAGGCGGCCTCAAATTATGACAGCGCTTCAGGTAGGTAGGAAAGGAAGAAAGGTGGACATGTTTGGGTTCACTAACCTCTGCCTCTGACCCAGCATGTGAAATCACTCTGCTTAGTCAGCAACAAACCTTGGAAGGCTGCAGCCATGGTCTGAATGTTTTTCCCCTCCAAACCTCATGTTGAAATGTGGTTCCTGCCATGGTGGTGTCAGGAGGTGGGACATTTGGGAGGTGACAGGGCCAGGAGGGCTCCTCCTCATGGGTGGAATTGGTACTGTTATAAAAGAATGAATTTGGCCTGCTCTTGCTCTCTCTTTGCCCTCTGCCTTCTGCCATGGGATGATGCAGCAAGGAGGCCCTTGCCAGATGCCAGCACCTTGATCTTGGACTTCCCAGCCTCTAGAACTGTGAGAAAATATGTTTCTGTTCATTATAAATTACCCAGTCTCAGGTATTCTGTTATAGCAGCACAGAAAGAACTAAGGCAGATGCCAATTTAAACCATCTGGCTTAGCCCTTCCTCGCTGGGACAGGACTCCCTTTTAGATCGTTACAGCACCTCACACTTCAAACACCCACCACACTTGTCATTAATAAACTTTTGGGGTGATTCTTTCTCTCCCATTAGACCCTAAGTTCCATAAGAGCAGCAACAGGACTGTCTTGTCCACAATTAAATGCTGAAGGAATTCAAACTGAATGAATGAATAAGCCCATATGAGCATGATAGCATTCAGCATCTTGAATGGTACCTAATACATAGCAGGTGACAATATACGTTGAATAAATGAACAAGTCTGTGAACCAATAAGATAAACCGGCATGGAGCTCTGAGCACCTGTGCAGTAGGTACTTACTGAGGCTGAATGAAAAGGTAAGGCATGAAATTTGCTTTTCTTACGCAAGAGCCTCTAAAACAATTGAACAATACAATGTCCCTTGATCTGGAAGTTGCACCATTAGGTAGGTGATAATTATAATCTTCATTCAGCTCTGAAAAAGCAACTGGTTTGAAAATATCACTAAGCTAAAGGACAATTATGGTTGTTTGCCCAAGTGTTTTTTTTTTTTAATGGCTTTAATGTTATTCTCCTTCAGACTCATTATAGAGCACCTGCTTGCACAGACCAGTGTGGTACAGATCAGTGGACTGCAAAGATCACAATCCTACAGTACCAGATAAGGGACCAGGATATACTGCCCAAGGCCTGCCCTTATCCCACCAATGATACAGCACCCTTTACAGAATCCCTTAGAGACTGCACCTGTTTTTAGACTCGGTGAATGGAGCACAGAGTTCTGAATCTGGATCCAAAACATGCTCCATTTCCTTTGGGGCTTTTTCATACATCTTTTTTCTTTCGGTCAGACCCTTGCTCGTCTCCACTGCAGGGAAGTCGTAATATCCCTTCCTCTTGGCTTTGAGGCGCAGCTTGTTCCGATAGTGCTCGATGTCTGACTTCTGCTTCAGGGCTTTGTTCACCTGGGGAGAGAGACAGTCTCAGGCCCACACCTGACCCAGTGAGGCCAGCAGGTGGGAGACTTTCACTAGGAGGTTATCACTTCTAGAAACCCATCCCAGGCATCACCTCTGGGCCTCTGAGCTAGCCAGACCCACCTGCGTCCCATTCTGAACAAGCCCACAACAGTAGACTACAGATAATGTGGAGCCTGGCACTCACCTGAATCACCTGAGAACTTCCTCCAAGGCTTTCTTCTCCCTGGTCTGTCCTGTCTCTGTTCAGGCCTAGGCCTGACTCCATGCTCTCAGCAATGTGGCTTGGCCTTAATTATGCCTACACCCTTTTGGTCCCTCTGTGTGGGTGCCTCTGCCAGTTCTCAGTGCCCTGAGTCTAGCTCCAGTCCTGGGGAACCCAGTGGCCTTTGCTGCCCTTCAGCTGGTGTCCAGGATAAGACGGCAAGTTCCTGAAGAGGCTGAGTTGGGACAGACAGGGTGGAAGGGGCCGCTCCCTACACCTTTCCACACTGTCAACCTGCATCCGACAGCATGTTTTTTTAATCCATGCCTTTCTTGAGAGATAGGTAATTTTGAAGCCTTGTATGGCTACTAACACCAACCAGGTCCTGCCCTACAGGGCAAAGGCAGTCTGGTCTTTCAGAAGGGAATGTGGCTAATGTACCTTGCAACCTGTTGGAGATACAAGCAAGTGACTGTGCTAAATAACAAATGATGAGAATGTCACATCAACATTTCCAAACTTCCTGTTTTCTTAAAAATAATCTTTAAAAGAATGTCATGTAATTTACAAAAGAAAAACGTATGGCTTCTGGGTTGTGCTTTCCTCATTTAAACCAGCCACCCATAATAGAAGGAGGAAGAAAATTACATGACAATCTATGTCAGGCTCCACAAGGCAGCAAATTATAGAGAACAGTTTAGGGCTCTCTTCCAATCCAAATGCCAGCAAGGTCCATTCCTTTAACTACCAAAATACAGCATCAATTTCTGGACAAGGAGGATGCTGATTTGCTCTCCTTCTTTGACAAGGTGATGGGGCTTGGGAGGAAAAGGGGGTGATAAGTTGAATCTATCCCAGATTTGGAATCTGTCTCCATGACATTCATATCATTAAGCTGGGATGAAAAGATCCAGGCCTGGTGGCCATCACATGTGTCCATAGCTGAGCAGAGGGTCCAAATCAACAGCAGTTATCAATGCATTAGTGTCAACCTCAGAGGCCTCTAATTATGGGGTTTGCATGTCTGGTGGCAGAATTGTGCCCAAGAGAAAATTCAGTGGCTGTGACTGGTTTTGAGAAGACATCCAGATTCTCAAATTGTAGAGCCGAGGGGCATAAAGTACATGATCTTTCTTCATTGGCTGTCTAATGGGTGGTGATAACAACAATAGTAACAATAATTATCATCATAAAAGTGCTTATTGTGTGCTAGGCACTACCCTAAGTACGTTACATATATTAAACAATTTGATCTTCACAGCAGCCCTATTTTATAAATGGAGATCCTGAGGCACAGAGAAATGAACTAACGTGCTCAAGGTCACACAGTAAGTAAAAGATCTGAGGTTTAAACCCCTGAGGCATGGCTTGAGAATCCATATTCTTTTAAGCACAATGCTATTATTCTCTGATAGCCTGTAGTAAGTCAAAGAGAGGAAAGGAGCACTGGACAGGAAGTCAGGGGACCTCCACCTCATGGCTGTCACCATAACCTGCCGTGTGACTTTGAGCAACCCACTTGACCCCTCAAGCTTCAGCTTCTTGGTCTAAAAAAATGAAGAGGTTGAAAAAGAAGTGCTCTGTATGTCCACAACCAGTTATTTTTTTTAAATCGATGAAGGTTTACCCATCACATCTTTAGGTCATCTGAGTCTTTCTGCCCAGAAAACAAGAGTTGCTTTCTGAGTCGGGTCTGTAAAATGCTTTTATAAGGGGCCCAGATGCTGCATATTTACAATACCTGGTTTTATAGGGCCATAACATGTTCCTTGATGTGTGGTGGGAAAAAGACTTTAAAACTTTGGAAATCTCCCACCTGTTTCAGGTAACAATAGCTGGGTATAAATAAATGAAATGAACAACCAACCTGACAGCTTAAGAACAGAGAAAAATTAAGAGCATGTGTGTGCACATGCTTGGGCACACATGTAATGTGAATGTTCACTTGTAGGGTCCAAATGCATCTTCTTAAAGTTCATAAACATTTTCAGTCCACTGGCCACTCTGCTGCCGAAGATGAAGGAAACGCAGATAATTTTTACCTAACTTCTGGCATCTATCTATCTATCTATCTATCTATCTATCTATCTATCTATCTATCTAATTTTCTTTGATGAAATCATCACTCTACAGCGAATGTTACAATTTTTTTTTCAGACTCTTAGGAAAGTTGATTAGCATCATGATATCCATTGATAGCTTTCTGGAAGCAGCCAATGAGTTGTTTCAAGTTTGCTCAAAGGAATAAATGTCATTTCGAAGTCCATAGAGTGGCCCACATCCCTGTACATATGACATTATCTTCCCTGGTTCCCTCTCAGTTCAAGCCCCTTCTATCCCCACTACAAGCAACATCCCACGATGGACAGTTTAGGAGTGTTACCAAGAAAGGCAAAAGGCTGTGTGTGTGAGGCGGTCGCGGAGTGGAACGCCTGATGCTTCTTTTCATAATCACGTTTTTTTAAAAGTTCCCCTGGGATTTTAATGAACACAGGAAGTGCTCTGAAAACATCACCCAACAAACTCATTTTGGGTGACCTGTGTCCTGATTCATTCTGCAGAGGTCTGGTACATGTGGAGGTAAAGATGACCTATATGGGCCTAGGTGCAATCTGCACCCAGTATTCACAGGTGTTGTTCCTTCGTCCGAATTTCCCAAGTCTGAGCAGACCATCTCCTGCCCTGGGTCCGCAGGCACTCACCTCACCGTTGAGGACTGCCGATGACTCCTGGCTCCTGTCCGAGGTGGGGGGCACCACGGGGAGGGCTGTGGGTTTTATGGCAATGAGCTGCACAGACCCAGATGATGTGTCAAAGGGTTCAGCGGCCACCTTGCTGGAGTTGTCAAATAGAACTGCTCCCTCCTCTTCATCACTCGCTGGCACTGAAGCACAACATAAACACATCGATTTTCTGATGTAGGGGGGCTGTGTGATCCCAGGAGAATTTATGTGAGACTCACAGCCTAAGGACATTACTTTACTCAAAACAACCTCAGAAATGACAGCATCTGCTTCTGTGCCAAAAAGGGCTCGCTACTGCTAGCAGTTTTCCCTTAAATTTAAGATCTGTATGATTTATCCCTCCGTTGCCTTATCAATGGGTAGGAAAGAACTGTAGAGATTTGAATTTAAACAGTAAGGACCATTCTTTCAAAACTATGACATAACACAGTTGAAAAAAAATTAAAAAGTAACGTCTTTCTCTGTTTCAGTTAGAAGTGAGAAAAGTGAGTTTGGCTAAACCTTGTAACTACCCTTTAAATTTGACAATCCTCAGACTAACAGCATTCAGTTCAGGTTCAGCCACCAATGCTACCAATCTTTACAAGATGTTAAAGTAACAAGTCTTCCTTGGTCAACAAGCCACAGTTATAGTGGCTGACACATTGTTTTTTTCCCCCCTTCTGAAGGTTGCTTCCCCAGTGATTTGGGTTTTGGTTTCTTCTATTTGTCTAAAATAAAAGAAAGCTATGAAAATTCCGCCAGAGAAACTAATTTAAAGCTACAGACAACTCCCCTAATTAAGTAGAAGCATTTCTACCTATGCTCTGTTAAATTAATCCTCCCTTCTGACAGATAATTCTGCTGCAATTGCTAAAAGACACCAGTCTGCCTTGAGCTTCCATAACTAAGCTGACGGAAGTTCCAGAGCTCCTGGTTTCTTGCTGATTTACTTGTTCTTAAAGCATATTCTCATTAAGTAACTATAAGAATGACAGCTTATTGAGCATGGCTAGGCAAGAGATACATTAAGCCTATTCAAACGACTAAACCAGTATACAATTTAGGAGCAAAAGAGGTGTTACATAAAATATGAATGTAATAGCAGTGTATTCATCTTTCCTCCTGTCTGCTCAAGAGACTGGGATGTTATTTAAATTATTGAGAAACACATAGTTTGTATCATTCTGTCACTTATCATAATCACAGGAGATTTGTCAAATTAAGCCAAGTAAATTGTTATTTTTACAAAGTGGCTAAAACACTTCAGAGTGTAACAATGGGTTATAATTGGATTTTTTTTTAAGTTCTGTGGGCTGATTTGCAAATAGCAGGCCACCAAGCAGCCAATGACAGAGGAAAATCTCTATTTGAATGTGTTACCAGATGCATCTATATTTTTAGAGTATGGTTTTGCTGGGCAGCTCTGGCCTGGCCACCATTATCTGCCACCTGGACACTTGCTATTACAAGCCATCTACGAGAGCCAGCCAATAAGGTGGTTCCTAAGAATTCTCACCTCCTGATATTCATACCCAGGATGAATAAGACTGACCTGTGTAACTAATAGGAAACTGCAGAAATGACAATGTGCTATTTCCAAAGCTTAGTCATAAAAATCAATCAATCAATCAATCAGTCAATCATGGCTTCTACCTTGCTCTCTCTCTCTGATCACTTACTGTAAAGGAAAGCCAGCTGCCACATTCTGAGGACCCTGAAGCAGTCCTATGGAAAGGTCCATGCGGCAAGGATCTGACGTCCCCTGTCAAGAGCCATGACTGACCATCCTGCAAGCCCCCATCAAGACTGTATTTTTTATTTTCATTTTTCTCTTTTTTAAACTTCAATAGCTTTTGCAGTACAAGTGATTTTTGGTTACAAAGATGAATTCTATAGTGGTAAATTCTGAGATTTTAGTGTACCCGTCACCTAAGTAGTGTACACTGCACCCAATATGTAGTCTTTTATCCCTCATCCCCCTCTCACCCACTCCTCTGTCCCCAAAGTCCATTATATCACTCGCTGTGTCTTTGTGTCCTCACAGCTTAGTTCCCACTTATGAGTGAGAATATATAGTATTTGGTTTTCCATTCCTGAGTTACTTCACTTAGAATTACGGCCTCCAGCTCCATCCAAGTTGCTGAAAAAGACATTATTTCATTCTTTCTTATGGTTGAGTAGTGTATTCCATGAGTTATTTATACCACATTTTCTTTATCCACTCATTGGTCGATGGGCACTTGGTTGGTTCCCTATCTTTGTGATTGTGACTTGTGCTGCTATAAACACGCATGTGCAAGTGTCTTTTTTCATATAATACTTCTTTTCATTTGGGTAGATACCCAGGAGTGGGATTGAATGCTGGATCAAATAGTAGATCTACTTTTAGTTCTTTAAGGAATCTCTGTACTGTTTTCCACAGGGGTTGTACTGATTTACATTCTCACCAGCAGTGTATAAGCCTCCCCTTTTCACCATGTCCATGCCCACATCTATTGGTTTTTGCCAGTTAAGACTTTAGATGACAGCTCAGGCTAACATCTTGACTATGACCTCATGAGACCCTGAGCCAGAATGACCCAATACTTTTTGCAAGCTGGCAAAGTGATGAAAATAGACATTTTTGTTTTCTCCACAATTCCACAATTCCATTCAATGTTATTTTCTTCCTTCCTTCCTTTGGTTCATCTTTCAATGCAATAAAATACACTATTGATTTTATTGGTAAACTCTAACCTAGGATTATGATAAAATGGAACCCTCTGATAAAAAGAACAAGCATAGGTTTTCATAAGGGTCTATCCTAAAATTCTGATGTCTGTTGAGTTTTACATGAGACAAGTTGGTTCTATTGTTTCTATTGGAAAATTTCAAACCTAAAACCTTACGGAATAGCAACCTACAGTGAAACAGAAGCAACCAGACCCCCAAATTCACTGGATTTACTTTAGGCAAAAATAAAATGCAACCAAGCAAGCACTCTAACCCTGGGAAGGATAGCTTTTTAATAGAGCAAACAAGCAAAAACCTCAACCTGGCATAGTAATTGCGTTTTATTCATGCACCCACCTGTTTTATTTCTGAGCCTTATATTTAAATAATCAAAGTGACCTAAATAGAATAAAGAGGCAGGCAGAGAGGGTAGACAAGCAGAAATGGAAATGGGCAAGGTCAGCAGGGACATCTAGAGCAGGCCAGAATCTCACCAGCTAAGTGGGGAGTGTTGGGGTCGGGAACCAGCCCCACTCTCTCATCTACTATGCATTATTTGCAGGGAAGGGGAAAGACATCACTTTGCAAATGTGTATTCATAAAGAAAGCAGCCTTGTATGGCACAGTTTAAAGCAAGAAAAAGGGCATAGAACAATATGCACATTGATTCCATTTAATAAAACAAAACAAAGCAATACAACAAAAAACAAAGATACATGTGTGTTGCCATATGCATAGTAAAAAGGTCAGAGAAAGACACACATTGAGTTATTTGGGGTCCTCTGAGGAGTGGGGTGGGTGTGGGGCATCTGGAGGAGTGAGTAGTCTGATTTGACCTTGTAAATTTCCAGGAAGTATATAAAGAAAGGAAGGAAGGAAAGGGGGGAGGGGAGGGAGGAGGCGGAGCTGGGAGGGCAGGCAGCACCATCTTGGATAGGTAGCGATGGCCGTCACAATATTTAAACAACCTTCCCCATATGGCTTCACTGTTCATTGTCTCTGCTGTCTCCTCACTCTCTCTACCCATCTCTCTTAGCACCTCATCCTAGGAAGAAAGAGAAGAAAGTTGCTGAATTCAAGTCCCCTTTCCAAGATCTAGGGCACCTCTGACTCTGCGTGCTCACTCGATAGAGCTGATGGCCGGATGTCTAGTGGTCCCAGGTGGGGCAGATATTTCAGGAAAATTCCACAGGTCACACCCCAATTCTGATGTAGAAAGCACAGCCTCTGTGTTACACGCATGCAGAATTCAGGGAAAGAAAAAATTTCAACAACCAAATAGGTATGACAGTTTAAACAAGTGCTTTATATAATAGCTGAAAATGGGAACAGGGAGCACATTTCCCCTACAGAATACAAATCCACTGTATCATTATTTCTTTTTTTTTTCCTCTGCTCTTACTTTTTCAGTTAGGGGAAAAAAAAAGAAATAAAAGTGACATTTGAAAACAAAAAAAATTCCAACACTAGCTTCAAGAGAGAGTCCCTGAACTACACAAATTCCTTTGAAAGGGAAGTGCAGATAAGCAGGGTGCCAGAGGGTTTAGCTTTTCACCTGGCATTCCCGTAAGGCTCCACCTACAACCCATTAAAATCCAAAAGGACTTTTCCCTGATCTGAAATCAGTAGTGCTGGGTACTTGAATTCTGGCCCCAGTAACCCAGTATCACACACAGAAGGGCCACATGGAGATGAGAGTCAGAACCAAGGTGGGAACAGGAGAGGGAGCCGCGCAATGATGTTGACAGAGGCCATCTATGGACAATGCCACTCCACAGCTATGGTGCTCAGATGACTGATAAATAAATCCCAACGTCAATCCTTACAGGAAAGGAGAGATCTGTGTGAGAAACTAAGTAGTTTAGCTTCCCTGGAGAATTAAGACAGAAGTGTAAAGCTTTTTTTTTTTTTTCTTTTTTTTCTTTTTTCTTCTTTTTTTTTGATGACAGATCTGTGTCTTTATTGCTTTGGGTTAGTTTTTTCCTGGGAGAAGTGGAGTTGCAATATCTGGACTCAGTGGCACAGAATGAACCCATGAAACTTATCAGGGGAGTCAGGGCAGGAAAATGAGAGGAATCACCAAGATGAGCAATTATTTCAGAGATCTGCTGCCTTAGTGGACCTGGTGCAAGAAATTGCAACAATTCATGTGATTAGAAATTGTAAATTTTTAAAGAGGATTTCTAACTAGAGAATTAGAAAAACCTCTAAGCAAACATCAATTCATTCTGTAAAAAGTTTTTCCTAAGGAACTGCACAATTTCACAAGAACAGGGGCAGAGGAAGTGAGACAGGATAATTCAGAGAAGGGGTAAGGTGAAAATCCAAGGGGTACATACAGACTCCTGGCCCTTGTGGGGCAGAATAGAAAGAACGACTGAGGGTCAGAGCCCAGTGGCTGTGTGAGTGTGCGCACACATGTGCATGCATGTGTGTGCAGGCACGCGTGGGAGTGGCTGGGGGTGGTTCTTGGCGGGAAGGCTTCTCACCATTTCTCTTCCTTGCCTCCTCCTTTGTCACTTTCTGCTGTGCCATTACATTCTGGGGTGAGCGTCTCCCTGAGCTGGGCTTCCCTGATTCGTTGCTGATGACAGAGCCATTCTCACTGGGCGACCTGCTGGAGGTAACCATAGCAACAGGGGAGACGGTAAGTTTCAACTAGAGCAGCCGCCTCTCAAGGTTATTTTATTTGCACAGTTTAATGTCTGTAGCCTTTCATTCCAGTTTAACGGACAAAGAAGAAACGATACAGAAAAAGAAAAAAACAAAACCACCCATACTACAGCGTGGGTTAAGAAGCTGGCTGCTCAGAAGTCCGTTTTGCAGTGCTCAGCCTGTAGAGTTCAGTGAGCGCTGCCCTGGGTGTCCATCTCTGTTTCATTAACCACCACCCCGCCGTGACTATGGGAATGGTGGCAAGGGTGGCATCCATGCAGCATGCCCTCTTTTTAATACCCAGCACTCTGGATAGTGTTGCAGAGGGTTTAAGTCACATGGGCATTTCCAGGGACATGTATCACACATGGTTCTCTTTGGCTATTGTCTTTACTACATAGACTTTGACTACAAAACATTCCGTTTCCAATTTTCAGTTTTCAGGCTGCTCTTCTCATTCCAAGGAAAGGCATCAATAAGCAAATTTCCATAGCAAAAACTCAACTATGCCTTATTCTTTGCATAATACCCCATCACTAGAGGCTTCACTCTGTCAGTCACACACACACACACACACACACACACACACACAAACATACTCTCTCTCTCTAACTGTGGCAACTACTACCCACTTACGTTTTGATTTTGAGCTATTTGTTCATTCAGGAAATACGTTTCATTCATCCACTCTGTGCCAGACATACAGGTATGTGGAGACTCTAAGACAGCACCCCATGCCCTCCAAGAGCTCCCCACCAGGGTCACCTACTGTGTACCAAGGATTTTGCTGAGAGCTTTTAAAACTGCTAATGGATCATTATGAGCCACTGATTTGGTGACTGCCACCCTTGTTTAGCAAGTGAGGAACATGAAGCTCATGGAAGTGAAGTGTGTTGTCCAGGACAGAGCTGAGAAGCGGCAAATCAGCCCTGGAAGCCAGGGCTCCCCCTCCTCCCACACCCCAGAACACTTTCCCTTTGCTCTCCCATACAATGACCCCAGATAAGGCAGCCCTTCACACAGGGCCAGTCACACAGCCTTCTTTCCCTCCTCAGGGCGGGACTCTCATCTTCTGGAACTCTGTGGGGGAATGGGATCCGGAGAGCCCCCACTGAGACTCACGCTGCCTCTGGCCTCAGACCATGCCAGTCCGTGGGTCTGGCTGAGCATAAAGACTGATCGTCGTCCCTCTGTGGGAGACAAGCGGGAGGCAGGTGTCTAGGGGCCTCTTGTTCTTCTATTGTCAATCGTCCAAATTTAGAAAATAAGGACACCTATCCCTGACAATGGAGAACTGTCTGGAATAAATGCACTTCATCAGTAGGCGAGCAGCTTCTCAACTGGAAGCTGTGTATCCTTCCGGATGCTCCTCTGCCTCCTCCTCCCTTCTCCCTCCTCCTCCCTTCTCCCTCCTCCTCCCTTCTCCCTCCTCCTCCCTTCTCCCCTCTGCCTCCCCTGGGAATTTCGAGTTCTCAGTCTGTACACTTTGGCACCCTAAAAGCCATGAACAATCAAAGTCGAGATATCTATGGGATAAGGCAGTATCTGCCAAGAGCATTCCGCGGCACACTAAAGCCAAGTGGGACATTCCTCGCCAAAGTTCCCTAAATGTAGGAAATGCTCACTATATTCCTTCTTTGGAGATTCCTAATGCACCTTAGCATATCAAAGACTGATCAGTTCTGTCACAGAGAGATTCATCTGGTTTCGTTTAACCCAACATTTCCAAATTTATTCGATCACAATCTTTCTCACCTAACCTTTTAACATCATATAAAATGAGTAATAAAAGAATGTAGTCTGTGAAAACAAGGATAGGTACTAACTTGTTGAGTATATGTTATTTACCCAACAGCTATTTGATTGCTGAGTGCTGGCTGTGCAAACACCCATACACAAAAGACACACACCCCTAGATTGTTTCTGGACTCTCCTGGTGAATGGCACCTACTCTCCCAACTGGCGGCATTAGGACAATTGGGACAAAAGGCTTTAATTTACATCCAGAAAAAAAAAAATAGGAAAGGGAAAGGCTTTTTATAACCTACTTCACATTCACAAAATACTGATTGATTGATTGATTGATTTTTTTAGAGTCTTGATCTGTCACCCAGCCTGGGGTGCAGTGCTGTAATCTCGGCTCACTGCAACCTCTGTCTCCCGAGTTCGAGCGATTCTCCTGCCTCAGCCATCAGAGTAGCTGGGATTACAAGTGCCCGCCGCCATGCCAGGCTATTTTTTTTTTTTTGTATTTTTAGTAGAGCTGGGGTTTCAACATGTTACCCAGGCTGGTCTCAAACTCCTGACCCCAAGTGATGCATCTGCCTCGGCCTCCCAAAGTGCTGGGATTACAGGCATGAACCACCGAGCCTGGCCTGAATGGTTTTTGTAGCATTTTCATACCCTTTCCCTCATTTGATCCTGAAACAATTTTCTGGCTGCTCCTCTCACTCCATGGAAAGGTGTTAATGAGCAAACTTCTGTAGCAAAACCCAACTCTGCTTTACTCTTTGCTTCTGTTTATAGACATGTTTACACAGAGTCATCAAGTCAAAACTTCTGTTCAAAAATAGAGATTTGTGCATGTGTGTTTGTGCATGCGTGTCTACTCACATGACAGTAACAAAAGTTTTTGAAAGCAAGAAAGTGTCACCTGCGAGGCTGCAGTTTGAGGCTACTGAATGCAACAGTACCCATTCTGAGGACATGGAGCCTGGAAGAACATTCTCAGGTTGAGGATGAATCAACTGCTGAACATGGCATGAATCATGGCCAATCACTACACTGAACTGCCCTTTGCAAACAGCTGTAAGTGGTTTATTCTCCATCCTGGCCCAACAATCTCAGTCATGCACCAATAAAATAGCCTCACCAAGACCCTACACTGGAGGAAAAGGACCCAGAACACCCATCTGGCTGTCTGGAAGTGACTGAACCCTCAGAGTCCAGTGCTAAAATAATTAATAAAAATTGAGGTATCTTAATAACCATCAAACCACCGGTTTCTCCTGGTTTTCACTTGGGAAACTTCTTGGATCATCTAACAGACCCATTCTGAGAGGGAAGGCTGTCTTTATCTAGCAGGAATGAGAAAAATGATGTGGCAAGATGGGGAAGCCAGAAACATAAGATTCATAATGGGTTTTCTCTTGAATTTGATGTTTTGAAAATCTTTCAAATGATCAGAGGCTCCCGTGGTCAGCTGGACTTCAACAGAGAGGAGGTTTCTCTTACAGCTTTGGCAATGATCTAACCAGCCCTTAGTAAAATTATATTTTTATGCTAAAATTATGAAAGTGGCTGGGCATGGTGGCTCATGCCTGTAATCCCAGCGCTTTGGGAGGTCAAGGTGGGTAGACCACTTGAGGTCAGGAGTTTGAGACCAGTCTGGCCAACATGGTGAAACTCCATCTCTACCAAAAAAATACAAAAATTAGCCAGGCATGGTGGCACATGCCTGTAATCCCAGCTACTCAGGAGGCTGAGGCAGGGGAATTGCTTGAACCCGGGAGGCAGAGGTTGCAGTTAGCTAAGACCTGCCCACTGCACTCCAGCCTCGGCAACAGAATGAACCCCCGTCTCGAAAAAGAAAAAATCACGAAGCAAATATAGAAATCCTTCAGGAATATAGATATTATCTTCTTCATCTGTATTTGTTTCCTCAGTTAATATTTCTTATTAAAAATTTGGGGGTAATTGAATGTGATTAGCAAGAGTAGATTCCTGGCTAATCCAAGAAGTGCTTATTCTAAAAAAAAATTAAAGGAAACTTTACACAATTTAAATTATTCAACTAGAATGGGTGAAAAATAATTTTTATTCTTCCTGAAAGTACTATGTTCATATCCTAATTTTAGTAACACTATTTCTTTCTTTTCAGTGTCCTCTAAATAGGTGATAATAATTTATTAATAAGCCTTTGTTGTATTTGGCAAAGATCATGATGAGAATAATAGCTGTAGGTAATACTACTTGCAAGTCAATTCAGGTAAATCATCTATTGCCTCTCTGTACATTTCAGCTCTGCTCTGCTTATGCTCTCTCATGTTGGGTGCATGATTATAGTAATGGTCCTAACTTGTTCATACATCTCTGTCAATAAGCTTTGGGTATTCTTCTCTCATGCTGAGTCCGGACTTGACCATGAGACTTGCTTTATCCAAGAGGACAGTAGCAACCATGACACAAGCAAAGATTTGAGAAATGCTTATGCTTTGGGTGTTTTTTGGTTGTTGTTTTTTGCTTTTTTTCCTTGCTGCCCTGCAACCACATTGTGAGAAAGCCAGGACTAGCCTGCTAGAGGATGAGAAACCACATGGACAAAGGCCCTTGCTACCTGGGGTATTCCTGATAAGATTAGTATCAACAAGTCAGCCCAGCTGATCTGTCACCTGACTGGAGATGTATAAGCAGGTGCAGCTAAGGTCAGCCAAGCCTAGCTCAGACAAGAAGAACCATCCAGCTGAGCTCAGCCCAATGTGCTGACCCACCAAAATAATGAGCTAAAAAAATTGTTGTTTTAAGTTATTAAGCTTTGGAGTGGTTTGTTATGGAGCAATAGATAACTAATCCACATGCCCCAATATTCTTTCCTACACAAGCTGAAATTCAACCCTCTGTTCCTCTGTACCTCTTTCTGAGGTACCAAGAGTTCTTGGAAGAACATACGCAGTCTTGTTGCTTGATTCCATTACAAAATGTGGGTAATTGACACAGATGATCCCTCCTTCCTTCTCAAATTACTTCCTTCTCTTGGCTTTTTGGATCTTACTCTCTTTGTTCTTCTGATTCTTCTCATGCCCTTCTTCCTGACACTATTCCTTTTTCTTTGTTGATTCTTCCTCATCTGCTGGACCTCTAATCATGACAATGTTCCAGGGTTCAGTTCCTGGATCTTTTCTTTTCTCTATCTGTACTCTCCTAGGTGATCCCTCCCAGTCTCACAGAGTAATTACACACTGACAACTCCTACATTTATATTTCTACCCTGGACCTCTCCTCTAAACCCCAGACTCAAGGTTAACTGAGTTCTCAACATCTCCACTCATATATCTAATGAGCATCTCAAATGTAACATGTCCACACTCAAACTCTTGACCATCCCCTACAAACTACTTCTCCTCCAGTATCCCCCAGCACAATATATGGCAAATTCACTCCTCTCCACTTCTGTCACTCCACAAGATCTATCAGCAAATCTTTTCAGCTCTTCCTTCAAAATATCTCTAAACTCCAACCACCTCTCACACCTTCCGATGACACCATCGTCTCTTACCTAGGTCATGGCGGTAGCCTTGTAAAGAGTCTCCCTGAATCTACTCTGCATCCCTACAATCTGTTTGCCACACAGCAGCCAAACTGAGCCTGTTGTATTTATTTTAATTTTATTTTATTTTGAGACAAGGCCTTGCTCTGTCATCCAGGCTGGAGTGCAGTGGCACAATCACAGCTCCCTGCAGCCTTGAATTCCTGCACTCAAGCCATCCTCTCACCTCAGCCTCCCCAGTAGCTGGAACTACAGGTACACACCACTGCACCTGGCTAATATTTTTTATATAATTTTATTTTGTAGAGATGAGGTCTTGCTTGGTTGCCCAGGTTGGTCTCAAACTCCTGGCTTCAAGTGATCCTCCTGCCTTGGCCTCTCAAAGTGCTGGGATTACAGGTGTGAGCCATGTACCCAGCCCAAAGTGAGCCTTTAAAACTGCAAGTCACATCATGTCACTGCTTTTCTCAAAACCCCCCAATGACATCTGATCTTTATTCACAATAAAATCCCAAGTCCTGACTTTGGTCTGTAAAGCCTGACATAATCAACCTTCAGCAACTTGCCGGCCTCATCTGCCACCACTTCCTCCCTAGTTCATGCCAGCCCCCTTGATCCCACTTTTCCTTAAGCATGTCAAGATGTTCCCTCCTCTGGGCGATGCACATACTGTTTCATCTGCTTGGTACATTCCTCCCGCAGATAACCTTGTGGTTTATACCTCATTTCAATCAGGTCTTTCTCAAATGTCACTTTATCAAAGAAGTCTTCCTTAGTTTCCTAGCTAAAATAATACTATGTCTCCTTCTCCATTTCTCTATCCCTTAACTATGCTTTGGTTTTCTTCTTTGTACTCATCACCACCTGATCCAGAAATAGATAGATTTTACCTGTTTCTCTATTTGTTTATTATCTATCTCTCCTCACCAGATTGTAAGCTGCCCAAGAACAGTAACTTTGTCTTGTTCACAGCAATATCCCCAGTGCCTGATAAACAGAAAATGATCAATACACATGTTAGGTAAAGGGAGGGGACAAAGGAAGGAGACATGGATGATGTAGCTTTTTCAGTCTCTACCGTGGTCTCAGGCAACAAGGAAGAAGGGAGTTGGCAACGCATGTCGGTTTAGCCAGCCAACAGGGCCTGCCATAGGGTTCATTATCTCTATAAGGCTATCCTTACAGTGAGTCTCTTGGCTTCTAAACTAACCTCTCCCATCCCTCATCCACATTGCCATCAAAGTATCCTTCTAACATATAGGTTAACATTGCTGTCTTCCGAAAGACCTTTCAGTGGCTCCCCATTGCCTAGATAATAAAGGTCAAACGCCTTAGCCAGGCAGTCAAGACTTTCCAAAATTTTAATCTATCTTCTGGTTTCATTCTTCATTACACCCAGCCACTATGAACTCTAAACTCTGGGGACACTCACCATTTAGAGGACATACATGTGCCTCTTCTCTCCCCACTCTTTTTAGACTAGATGCCCTTATATCTTCCCAACTATTCAGATCCCACTCACTTTTCAAGGCTCAGCTAAAGGATAACCTCCACGAGGTTTTCCCTGTTCAGAATTAAGTTCTTCCTCCTGTCTTTGCTACAGCCCTGCAGTCTCCAGTACAGGCACCGAACCTCATGCTTGGTATTCCAGTCATTTATCTCTCTGCCTCCTCCATCATGAGACTCCTGGGGTCACAAATCAATCTTACACATTTTTGTAGTCTTAAAGGGATGTCTGTCAAAGTGCTCTGCTTTATAATATAAACTAAATATATGGTTTTGGCTGAAATCAGAAACCCCTATTGAGAAACTGCCAGATATACAGTTATACTGCTGTACTGAATACAGCTATACTGAATCAAAGGCACTGCTTTTAATATAAGTTTAAAATGTAAGTGTGACATCAGTGCTAAATTTGCTATAGTAAATATAAGAACTAAATCTCTGATGTTGTGGTTATCAGCGACATAAAACCTTACAAAGGGTGGCCCAGGCTAAGCAGGTATTGTGATTCTCATCATCTCCTTTAGTATCTTTTCAAATATTCAAAATCAGCATGAAGGGGAATTTTTAAAGAGAACCGTGCAATTAACTTTAGGGCATCAGCTTTTCTCATCATCAATTATTTCTCTTGCTGACAGAGAGAGGCAGAAGTCAGCCCCATGCCTACCTCTTCCTGGTTTCAGTGGATTTGGCAGTCTTGATGGTGCTTCCATCCTGAGCGACGTCTCTTTCCTGAGGAGCATCTCTAATGGGCAGTGGGAGGACCACCGTCTCCTGAGTCACAGGGATGACCTCCTCATCTGCCCCTTGCTGGCCCAGGTGTTGCTTGGCATAATCAAAGCCTTGCACAGGCTGCAAAGAGGAAACAGATTTGCAGTCATATTTCTAGTGAAGTGTGACTCTAACCATGGATTTAAGAGATGACAGGCAGCAAAGTACAATGATGGGACCAAACTTAGCTTTCTAATTAATAAACAAGAGTTAACTCAAATCCCCATCATTATTTCCATGTCTTCAAAATCAGAATCCACGTTAATTCCATCCAGCTACAGAATCTCTACAGATAAGACTTGCTCAGAAAAACGAAGACTGTAAACAACATGTAAACAGGTGTTTAAGAACAAACCTCTTTCAAAGATTTTAGACCATGAATTTTAAGCCAATGGATGCTGCAAATGAGAAACAACTCAATTAATACATTAAATCGGTCCTGTGGATCACCTTCTGCCTAGAAATATTTGGTTACCCCTTCACTCCATTCTTGTATAGCTTTATGTATAATAGCACATGTGTGACTTTGCCAAGTCACTTGACTCCGAATCTCAATTTTTTCATCTGAGAAATGAAGATAATCCTATCTGCTTTACCTTTACCACCCTTGAGTATTAAAGCGGACCACAGATCTGAACAGAGGGAAGTGTGCTATCGCATGCGAAGCCATACGATCATTAATAATGTATGGAGTCACTCTTTAATCCAGACTTCTCCCTTAAGTAGGCTGGCTCTCCTATAATTCATTCCCGGGAAACTGGCAAGGTTTTATTGCACAGTGTCTGAAATCCCAAGTGCAAAAGGGAGCTCTGAACAAAATCCAACAGACATCTAGTAGTGTGGTAATAAAAACCAAGAGGCATATTTAACCAATTCCTGAAAGTGCCTCTATTCCGCTTTATACCCCAAAGCAGTACAATACCAATTTCAGGCAGGACAGTGTGGTGAGTAAAAGTGGCAGTTTCAAAAGCAGATTGCCTGGGTTCAAATCCTGACTCCGCCATTCATTAGCTGAGTGACCTTGGGTAAGTTACTGAAACTCTCTGCACATCAGTTTCTTGATCAAGCTTAAAAGATGGCCATTGTTATTACATTAATTGGAGATAATAGTATAAACAGGATAAAATTTACACATTTGTGAGAGCAAAATGTAACCACTCTTAAGGGAATGCTGTAAGGATTAAATAAGAAATTCAAGTTCAGCACTTAGATAAGCCAATAGTAAGTGCTCAATGAATATTAGTTGTTACTTTTGCTTTCCTGATAAATCATAGTCCAGGTGAAACGGACAGCAGTGAGTTTTTTCAAGAAAATTTGCAGATGAAATTCAACCTCTGTCATTTAGAGTATATCAGAACTTGATATGATCAGCAGCCCCTCCTTCAGCAGCTAATTTAGCTAAGAAATACAACAGGAAGGTTCCAGCGGATTTCACAATCCAGTCTAGAACTGTGGCCTAACCTGTCAAATCTCACCACTGTGTCTCAGAACAGGACGGAGTTTTATTGCTACCTCCAACAAGGCTTTTTTATTTGAGGCTGCCTATAGCTTTGCCATGGACAGTTCCAGTTCCCTGAGAAACTCACTCTGGGAAGTGTGATCACCCCCCTTCTCTTCTCTGAGACACACACTCTGACCTATGTGGTGATCAGTGACATTCTGAGGCCAGGACCTGGGACTGCGTTTCTGAAACAGTGTTTGCTGAGGGAAGGCAGTCTCTGTTCTTTTCCCTTCCTGAACCTGGCCTACAAGAAACAGAAGAGAGCCTTCAGATGACTTGGTAATGTCCCTCAAATACTGAATTGCCTGCTCCTTCCACAACCAATTGGTCACCAATTAGATTCAATGTCTGAAATGTTTCTGGAAGCTGACTTTTACTCCCCAGGTCCACTGTTTCACTATCCCCTGCCTCAGTCTTGTTGCTTCCAATTTAGCTCGTTTCCAGGCCTACCCCTGATAAGCTTCCAAAATTATCTCCCTTAAAACACATATGGTTGCGTCACTCACTCATTTAAAATATGAAGAACAACTTACAGGTAATATTTATTACCCCCAAATGCTCTGGTGAGGCATTCAAAGCCCTTCACATGGCAGCTGAACTTGCCTGCCCAGTCTCATGTCCTGTTGGCCCCTTTTGTACCACACCCTCATGCCCCCATTATCCTATTCAGTTTTGTTCCAACGACAGGGACTGTCCTTGGTGCTGAACATACAAAGTTAAATAACTGGTTCCTCACCCTCAAGGGGCTCAGTTTCAGCCTCATTTGATATTAATGGCACAGTACTAAACACAGTAAACAACTTATATCATTGCGTCTTCACTACAGTTCAAGAAGGTAGGTATTATCATGAGTCCCCAGTTTATAGATGAAGTAACTGAGGTTTGGAGAGGTTAAGCAGCTTACCCAGGCTCATAGAGCTCTGATGGAGTCAGCATTTGAACCTAGGACTATGTGACTCAGAGCTGGAACATCTAACCACTATTTGATGAGTCTTCCCACAGACGTTCCTTTCCTTCTGCAGCTTCCTAGCTTGGTTAGCATCTCCTGCCGTACATGGCCTGGCTCCTGTGCAACACTCCTGGCCTGTTTGTGAGGAAGTGGGAGGCTCCAATAGCAGCTAAGACTTCCCAAGAACCTAACCAGAGATGGCTCTGGTCCCATCTCCCGCTTTCTCTCTCCTCCCTCTGGATTTCACCCTCTACCTTTCACACTGGGTTAAAGTTATCCACTGGATATTTCAGGTGATTGAGTCAATGATGGATGTACACAAAGAAAGATATTAAGAAATTCTGAGCTTAAAAGGTGGCCATTGCTATTAGGTTAATTACACCTGTGTTATTCATCACAACAATCCCTGTGTATGTTTGGTACTCACAGCATGCAAAACACTGATATCTCATCCTGCAACAAACCTGTGAAGTAAGCAAGGCAAACACCACAGCCTTCATTTCACAGATAAGAAAACAAAAGCTCAGAGAGGTTCAGTGACTTGCCCAAGATCACACAGCTAAGTGGCGCAGGACTTAAGACTACTACTCCCTCACTCTTCTGCCTCCCAGGGTACTGGTCTTTTAGCTTTCAACTGGAAAATTACCTGAGATTAATCAATTGCCCATTAGACACATTAGTGACTCCTAACCCCAATAATAAAATAGCATGAAGTGGCTATAGTTACTTCAGTTAGTTTTATAAAATTATCAAATCAAAATAATCTCCAAAAATTTCAATGGTGGATACACTGCCAAGACCTTTTCAGAAAAAAAGCATGGGTAACAATAAAAGCCAACTTACAGGTAGTATTTATTATGTACCAGACATATCTCAAAGCGATATCTATATATTAACTCACCTAATCCTCACAATACTGTATATAAGTTTATTGTTGTATCTCCATTTTACAGATGGAAATATCTCCATTTTACAGATGGAAAAATTGAGGCACAGAGGTTAAGTAACTTTCCTGATGTTTAACTTTCCTATTGTTCCAACAACAGGGACTGTCCTTGGTGCTGAACATATAAAGTTAAATAAACTGGTTCCTCACCCTCAAGGGGCTCAGTTTCAGCCTCATTTGATATTAATGGCACAGTACTAAACACAGTACATAACTTATGTCATTGCATCTTCACTCTAGTTCAAGAAGGTAGGTATTATCATGAGTTCCCAGTTTACAGATGAAGCAACTGAGGTTTAGAGAGATTAAGCAACTTACCTAGGCTCACAGAGCTGGGTAAGTTATCCTATAGATACCCTATAGATAGCATCCTACAGATAGTAGTGGGAAAGAAGAAGCTGCTGGCTGTTCTTAGGGGGTGACTGGCCTGTCCAAAGCAGATGTTCATGCAAAAGATTACAGACCCTTCAAGCTCCATCCTGCATCTGAACATGGTCCTATATACCCTCTCCTAAGGTGGCCTCTTCCAGGGAAACATGATCTCTTCAATTCTATGAAGGGAAAAACTAGAAAAACAGCTGTACATCCAATGACAGAGTGAAGAGTTGTGAACTAGGAAGAAAGGAGGTGACAAAAGTCATGACGCTGGCCCTCTTGCATGTATCATTTTTCACCATTCTACCTGCAGAAGCCCACCTGACAACAATGGGAATGGGGTAGTCCGTGGTACCTTGTCTTTGAAGAAGGGTGAGGGTATCCATACCCTGGCTTCAGCTCCCAGAAAAGCCACACTCACCTCCTCTGCTTAGCATGTTAAGTTTATTACTGAGTCTCAGGAAGGATCCCTGGGACTGCCCTCTGGCACTGTAACCTGAATTCTAAAGGTGCAGCGATGTCCCCAGGACCGTCCTCCTAGTCTATGGATTGGTGGTGAAGACTAACATTTTTGTTCTGCCTTGTCCCTTGACATTAATTGAATTCTGTTCACACACACAAGGTGGTGAGAAGTGATGCAGGAAGCTCCCTCCTCTCTCCAACACTGCAGTGTCCCTGGGATATAATGGCAGAAGAACCGCAGTAAGCAGGAGGCAGTTCCACCCTGCTGGTTTCCCATGATAAAAGGGCTTTGGGAGTCAAAGTATGTAGCCCAGCCTCATGGAGGGGGAAACCAACCAGCTCCACCACACACAAGTGAATTCAATCATCTCATGGAACATAAATTTGCTTGACGTTCAATGTCAGCCAGGTATCTCACAAAGCCCTACGTACAGAGTAGGACACAGAAGGAGCTACGGAAAACCACAAATGCTAATTTGTCCTAGCTTCAGACAGCCTTCAAGCCAGAAGCTATGTGGAAATCACGTGTTGTCCAACTCATTTTGGCAGATTAGTATAATTTTGGTCTAATCTATAACATAAATATGCCTCTTACAATCTCAGTATGGCATGTTTTATATTCCTGGATGCGGGTACAGTTAGATTCAGGTTATTACCATTATGTGTAAAAGGCTCATGTTGCAACTAAGCTGAGATGGAGATGAAATACACACTCTTTTTTTTTTTGAGATGGAGTTTTGCTCTTGTTGCCCAAGCTAGAGTGTAATGGCATGATCTTAGCTCACCACAACCTCTGCCTCCCAGGTTCCAGCAATTCTCCTGCCTCAGCCTCCCAAGTAGGCGTGTGCCACCACACCCGGCTAATTTTGTATTTTTAGTTGAGATGGGGTTTCTCCATGTTAGTCAGGCTGGTCTCGAACTCCTGACCTCAGGTGATCTGCCCTCGGCCTCCCAAAGTGCTGGGATTACAGGCGTGAGCCACAGTGCCCAACCGAAATACATACTCTTGGAAGAGTTTCACCTTTCACTGCTTGGGCAATTCCCAATGTACACTTCTTACCAGCATCCTGCTGTGTCTGGGAAGCAGGTGCCTTTGTGTCAACTGAAACAGAACAACATGCTTTGGGGTTTAGCTTTTCAATAGACAGAGTATCTAATCAAGCTGCAGCATCAAAACAGTTGTATTGGTTTAACAAACAATAAAATCCTTTGATTTCTTTTGCTGAAGCGAGGTGTGATCATCAAGAAAGAACTAAAGCATGCGTCACCCCCGCAAGGACAATCTCCATGGCTGACACGCATTCCAATGGCTCTGGAATATGAGGGGTAGTTCGCTGTTTCATTCCTACACAGGTGGACAAAGCTCAGGTCTTCAGAGCTGGAAAAGGATTCTAAATGCCAAATCTCAGGGTTCAGGTAGGTGTATAATGGAGAAAATGCTCCAAGACTCGGATGTGAGCCTCAGTCACCCCTCTGCTGCTAGCATGACTTTGGACAAAGCCCGAAGTCTCTCTTTCCCTTGGGTGTTTTGGCAGTAAAATGAAGATAATAAAACCTTCCCTGACTACGAGCTACCTCATAAGGCTGCTGTGATGAACAAATGAGGTGACAGACCTCGAGGAGCCCAGCAAATTGTAAGGCATTATTTAAGCATCAGGTATGACAGTTAGTTATTTCCCTCATAGAATATCATGAAGGGAGCAACGTGACCTGCAGCATGTCCTAGTCCATTTCTCTCCCAGTCACTGCAGGTGGGTGGTGCAGAGACGTGGAGGCCACAGTGGGTGGGTGGGGCTCCAGGACAGGCTTCAGTGGAGCCACTGAACGGGGGTTTGCTGGCTGCCCATCCAAAGTCCTGCAGCTTCTCTATCATGGTGACCTCTGAAGATGTCACTCCAACCAAGCATGTGCTCCAGAGAGCCTTGCATTAGGAGCCAAGAGACTTTGTCTAAGTCAGTTCGGGCTGTTGTAACAAAACACCACAGACTGGGTGGCCTATAAATGACAGAAGTTTATTTCTCACAATTCTAGAGGCTGGGAAGTCCAAGATCAAGGTGCCAGGATGGTCAGAGGTGAGGGACCTCTTCTGGGCTGCAGGTTGCCAATGTCTTGTGTCTTCATGTGGTTAAAGAGGCAAGGAAGTGCTCTAGTGCTTCTTTTTTAAGGGCATTAATCTCATTCCTGGGGGTTTCACCCTCATGACCTAATCACCTCCCAAACGCCCTATCTCCTAATACCATCACATTGGGGGTCAGAATTTCAGCATATAAATCTGTGGACCACAACGTTCAGAACATAGCAGACCTGATTCTACCAGCAGTTCTGCCACTTACTAACCATATGACCTTGAAAGAGTTACTTTTCATGGGTGAAAGGAGGGAGTCTGATTACATTATCTCTAAAATCTCTTTCACGTCTCTTTAGCTTGTAGTTTTCTATGCCTTGGTTTCCTCATCTGTAAAATCATAGTCCTTCCTCCAAGGGCAACTGTGAGAATTACAGAGCTGCTATATATAAAGCACTTGGAAGCACTGATGGCAGAATGGGCATCAGATAACCACGAGCCATCAGGTCCTGAGGCTAAAAGGAAGGGTCTCCTTCAAAATGAGGACCTGCCCTGATGTTTCTGTAGGCCCTTGCAATGGCCTCAAAAGGCAAGAGGGAACGGCAGGCGAAGCTCCCGCAGGCCTGTGCTCCTGCCCCTCTCCCCACCACTTCCATATACCTTTGCTCTCTGCGGCAGGTTTATCATGGTGTCGGGCTTGAAGTCGTTCTTGTTCTTCCTGCAGAGCACGGCAGTGATGATGATGATGATGACGGTGACCACGGCGATGGGCGCCAGCACTGCGGCGATGATCCACAGGTTATTGGGCGGGTTCTTCACCACGGCTGTGGGAAAGAGCCAGTAGGAGGGACATGACAAGCAGCACTGGGAAGAGGAAAGCAACCCAGACATAACCCCCCACCCCAGTCCCAAGTCATGGACAGAAGGATGTGGGGGGTTAAAAGGGTTTGGGGTTAGAAAGCCTCCACCTCCGCAGCTGTGTGACCTTGGGCAAGTGACTTAAGCTCCCTGAGTCTCAGTTTCCTCATCTGTAAAATAGGCTGTCACTTTGTAGTGTTTTTGGTGTGGTCTCTAGTAGCTGCTCAGTAAATGATAGGGTTCACTACTACTGAGAGGAAGAGGAGAAAAAGATGGATCAGTAACAATTTTCCCCACAGGTGATGTCCACAAGTCAAAAGAAAAGTGAAGAGGAGAAATGTGCAGATTAGAAATGTGTGCTGGAATCAGGAGGCAAAAGCCACAGAGAAATGACTCTCAATATTGTAGTGTAGTCACCCTGAGAGTGAGCAACGAGTAAAATGTAACATGAGCAGATGGATCTCCCCCAGAATAGCTGGCTGGGAGCTTGGAAATGCCTCGGTCTAGTCAAAAGCCTCAGGCTGTTCTCAGAACCAGAGTAAAGAAGAGCAACCAAAGTGATTGGCAGCAGGAAGGCTATGCTATTAAAACAGTAGGTGCCTTGGGGTGAGGGAGACTGGGATGAATTAACTGGAAAGGGCAACAGGGTGATGGTCATGCTCTATATCATGATAGAGACTTGGGTTACATGGGTGTTTACATTTGCCAAAGCTCATCATATGATTTACTTGAGACAGAAAAAGTGTTGACAAGTTAAAAGGAGAAGTCTCTTCTCTGTGGTAGGTTTGGCCCGTAGTTTAAATTAATATATTGGCAATCTTGTTTATACATCAAACTCTTGTAAGCCTGGTTAGCATGAGTTGGTCCTCCTGATCCTGCTGAACCTGGGGGCCACTAGGCAAAACTGAGGCCCAGACCCTGGAATATGAACACTCCACCAGTAAGTGTCACATGGTGAGACTGCCTGAGGAGCCAGTCAGTCTTCCTCTCTGATTTCAGCCAAGCCCTGACATCAAGTGGTTCCTCATTAGCCAAGATCTACCTCTCATCCGGCTGCCCTTAGGCTCAGAATACTATTAGTACAGAAGAGCTTTTTCTCCACAGTTTTTATCAATCGGTGATTAATCACATTATTAACTTCTGAAAACAGCTCATTAGATAACATGTTTCTGTTGACATTAAACACTTAATTGCTCCTGCTTTTAGCAATTCAGTATTTACACGTGAGTATTCTGTCATTAACATTTTTTAAAGCTTATAGCTTCTGTGAAAAATATCAGTATGCCTCTTTTTAGTTAGGTTATTCTATCCTGATGGAGAAAAATGTACAGTGCATCAGTGTATACCCGAAATAAATACATACTATTTTTTTTTATTAGCAAGACTGTTCAGTTTTTACCCAGTTTTATTGTTTTAGTGGAGGTGCTGCTTCTTGGAGCAGTATGTAAAATCCCCTCACCTTCATTTACATAAACTGAACAGATTTTATCTTAGATGCATCAGTAAATTAATTTAACGGTCAAAACAAGAGTAAAGTTAGGTCAACTGAAGTCATCCAAACTCAATGTCATGTTGATTGGCATAATTACCTAAAAGTACAAAGTCACGTCTAAAGGTGAAAAGGAATGAATGGCTATTTAAATTGCAAGAATTTCAATACAAGACTGATAGGAAAACCCATTCCCTCAGTGCCTACTGTGGCGCTGTGATAGGTCCTTTGTCTGCGTGTTTTTCTTATCCCCAATATGCTGATGAGGAAACTGAGACCTGGAGAGGTCAGAGGTTTCTATGAAAAGTCACTTCTCTGAAATAAACAGTTAAAGTCGGTTCCGAGTTAACACATGTGAATAAAAGTGTGTGCTTATGTGCATGTGTACACACATGTACACGTGTGTACACACACATACACGTACACACACACACACATAATTTGTCAGAAGGAATGAAGTCAACGAGTCCAAATAATCTAACACAAAATAAATTATTCTCATGTACAGCAAATGTTGAAAGGAGAAGGAATCCATTCAAAAGTGTTTCCAGTTTGTTTTTGTGGCCATCATCTATATGCCTCAAATATTAGAGCTCATAACTGGGGTGCCTGGATGCAGGGGAGAGTCCTCCCGGGACCCAGAGGCTGGCTAGTGCTCAGTCCACATCGTTCTCCCACCAAACTCTCCCGTGGCTTCTCTTCCCACTGGGGGCCCAGCCCATAAGGCCCTAGTGACCATGCCACTCTTCTGTGCCTCTGACCTCACGGCTACGACTCTGCTCCCTCAATGACCTCGGTGCTGGGTGTCAGACTGTCTTCTCTCTGCCTGGAACCTGGCCCCCAGATAACCTCAGGGACCCTTACCTCCCTCCCTTTCTTCAGGTGGTCACTCAGGGCTTACTTCCTCACTGATTCTCTTCTTGACCCCCCAACAATTTAAAATTGCAACCACTATCTTATCAACATGTCCTAGCCCTTCCCTGCCCAACTTTTCTCCATAGCACTAATCAGCACCGAACATGTTAATTATTTATTTAGTTTCCTTGATCTGCCCACCCTAGAACATAAGCTCCACGAGGGCAGGATTTTTGTCCACTTCATTCACTGCTGTATCTCCAGTGACCAGCACATAATAGGTGCTCAATAAATATCTGTTAAAGAAGTGAATAAGCATGAGTCCTCTTCACCAGAGGGTCAGTCTATTTCTTTAAGCGGCTTTTTTTTCTTTTTTTCTTTTTTCTTTTTTTTTGAGACAGAATCTCACTCTGTCGCCCCCAGGTTGGAGTAATGGCACGATCTCAGCTCACTGCAACCTCCGCTTCCCAGGTTCAAGCCATTCTTGTGCCTCAGCCTCCCAAGTAGCTGGGATTACAGGCACCCACCACAACGCCCAGCTAAGTTTTTTTTATTTTTAGTAGAGACGGGGTTTCTCCATGTTATCCAGGCTGGTCTCAAACTCCTGACCTCGGGTGATCCACCCACCTCAGCCTCCCAAAGAGATGGGATTATAGGTGTGAGCCACCGCGCCCAGCCAAGTGGCATTTTTTGAGATAAATGTCTGGTGGCCATGTAAAGCAAACCACTTCCCGCTCTGGAATGCTTCTCCTTGGGGCGAATTTTCCCTATTCCAACAGCTGGATAACAACTCTGAAGTGCCTCTCACTCCAGACCCTGCAAATGGACCAGATGCAAACCTCCAGCTGCTTCCATGAAGTCAAACGCTGCCTCGTCACCCAGGGGTGATGGGGTGAGTCACATGGGCACAGCATGCTCCAGTCTTGGCCCTAGAATTAGTGATTTAGAAGGCTCTAGAACACACAGAATGCAGACACTCTCCCTTGAGAGAGACAAAGTATTCAACACTGTGACTCTCTATTCAAAGCCCTGACCTCAGATGAACATTGTAGGCTGATTTTGAAACTACTGGGAGAAAATGGGATTTTAAAGATCTCTGCTCTCTTCTCCTTCATTGGCCTTATCTTCATCCTCATCTGCTCCTGGGGTGGACATACTTCCCAGAGGATGTCCTCTTGCTTCCCTCTTCCATCCACTAGCTACGTTCCTTCACCAGGCACTCACATTTTCCCCAGGAATTATTATT
>NW_012107919.1:2650162-2652172 GCF_000951045.1 Mandrillus leucophaeus
GTCAGAGAGGCTAATTAACTTGACTCCAAGCTCCATAACTAGAAAGTGGAAGCGCAGGGGCTGGGCCTGGGTTACCTTATTTCAAAGGCTCTTCTCTCAAGTGCTATGGTGTCTCCTAACCACATGCCTCTCTCGGCACCTAGCAGAGGCACTGGTGAAGGGCGGTTCCTTTGCCTTCACAAGAATTGAACCAGGGAGGAACTGGAGCTAGATCTTCCAAGATGAATGAGATGCGGCATCTGCTTTTAAAGAGCTCATGAGGGAGAGAGACAGAAAACAACTGTTATGGCCCAATGTGAGGAGGGCAATGGGGACTCCTGGAACCAAGGGAGACGGAGGGCTGTGCCTCGGGGGCCAAGGAAGGCTTCAAGGGAGAGGGAACATGCAGGATGAAAACCCCTGCATGGCTTTAGATGTGAAGGAGAGAAACGCGGGCCACATGGCTGGAAAAGCAGCCTGAGACCAGGCTCTGCAGTCCTGAACGCTTGCTGGGCGCACCTGCTGTGAAGACAGGAGTTTGGATTTTATTCTGTGAATGACAGGAGCCAGCAAGTATTTTTTTTAAAGTGGAGTCAATGTAAGATCAGAATTCATGTTTTATTACAATGACTCTAATTACAATGCGGAAGGCACATTAACGGGAGTCATTTTGGAAGCTACTGCCATGGTCCAAATGGGAGAGAATGATGGGATGGAGAAAAGGAAATGGATTTGTGAGTGACTGTGGAAGACAACTGAGAGGACCAAGTGAATTGAAGGAGACAAAGGAGTGAGGCTGGAAGGGTCAGTGAGTGGCAGCCTTGGAGCCTGGCCAAACAGAGTTTGAATCTTGACTCTCTTGAGTGACAGCTGAGCCTCCGGGCCATTCCTCATCTCCCAGACTCTCACTCCCAAAAGGCTCCATGACTCTAACCTGATAGGACCTCTCTCTCCTGTCCTGGCCCCTGACCCCATCCACTGCGCCCCATCAACTGCCACCAGCAAAGTCCCTTAGCCTCACCCGGTCCTCCTGACACTTCATTCACCTCTGCTCACCATGAAGCAGCTCTCCTTCTCATGCCTGTCCCAAGTACCTCAAGGCCTGGGGTAGCCTTGAGGAGTGAAGGAAGAGAGTCTTGGCTAAAAAAGTCATTTAGAGAATAAGACTGCAGAGAGTGACCATCACAGAACTCTTATGGAACTGACAGGTCAAAGCAGCAGATGGCCGGAACAGAAGTGTTAGAGAGGAAGAGATACTGAGCCAGGTGCATAAATCTCCAGTGAGTGATGGGGGCCTCTTGGGGCACTGAGGTGACTGCAGCAAAGAAGGGGGAGCTTCAAAGGACCTGGGATTGAAAAAAAGAAGTGGTATGGACATAGTCATGAGGATTAAGGAGAAGTGAAGCCCTGTCTGCCCATCTTCAGGCACTTTTTGGGCAGTCTGCTCTGCCATTCTCAGTGTGTATTACCACACCCCAGCTCAGATCCACCCCACACACCTCGATCTCAGCTGCCTACTTCATTTCACTATGCCCAAGAGAGCACAGAGACAGCGTCCGCAAGCTTCCATCACCATGTGTCCCCTGTACTCCACTTTCCCCTCATTAGAAAGGACCAGCTGTCCCTGCAGACCCCTCCACCTGTGCACCAGATCCCACTGCCTCATTCATTGACAGATTTTGCACCTACTATTCCTGCCTCTCTCTTCTGCATCGTCAGCTTCTCCCTCCCCATGACAGCATCCCCTCAATATTCAAACACACACCAATTCAAGCTTTCTAGCTTTTGTTTGGGTTCTCAATACCTGGGATGCCATAGAGCCCCTCCAGCAACTGCCCCAGATTTCCTCCCCTTTGCTGTCACTGCTTCCCCACACTTTGTTCTTCTTCTCAGCCCATCTGGTTGCAAAACCACTCCTGCTAAGGTCACAACCTCCAACCTCTAATCTCTACCCTATCACTCCCTGCCTCTTGGGAATATACATCAACACAGCTCTCTCCCTCCCCTGAGATCTGCTGTCCTTGCTTGCTT
>NW_012107919.1:2652222-2783592 GCF_000951045.1 Mandrillus leucophaeus
CCATGACAGCATCCCCTCAATATTCAAACACACACCAATTCAAGCTTTCTAGCTTTTGTTTGGGTTCTCAATACCTGGGATGCCATAGAGCCCCTCCAGCAACTGCCCCAGATTTCCTCCCCTTTGCTGTCACTGCTTCCCCACACTTTGTTCTTCTTCTCAGCCCATCTGGTTGCAAAACCACTCCTGCTAAGGTCACAACCTCCAACCTCTAATCTCTACCCTATCACTCCCTGCCTCTTGGGAATATACATCAACACAGCTCTCTCCCTCCCCTGAGATCTGCTGTCCTTGCTTGCTTGCTGAACCCCATGCTCTCCTCCCATCTCCCTGGCTGCTCCTGGTCAGTGTCCTCTGCTCGCTGTCACTCTTCCCACATGTGGATTCCCCAGGGCTCAGTTTCTCCCTTTTCTCTCTCGCTAAACCCACCTGGTTATTCTCACCTATTCCCTTAGCTCTAAATGTCACCTATATGTTGATGACTCCTGAGTTTGTCTTCTGAGATCCACGTGGATGTCTAGTAGACATCTCACACCTAACATGCCTACAATCAAAATCCCAGCTCCATCTCCCCTGTTCCCATTCCAACCCCACTTATCCTCTTTGACCTGCACCTTCTGCATCTCAAAAAATGGCACCACAACCAATGCTCAAGCCAGCACCTACGAGTCACCCTTGATTCCTCTGAGTCCCACTTCCTTCCCTGGCTACACACAGAATCATTATCTTGCGCCACTGACTCTGTCCCCTGAAATATCCCGAATCTGTTCACTTCTCTGAGTGTGCACTTTTAGTACCTTCAGCTCTCGCCTGGGCACCTGCAGTGGTTTTCACTCCCGTCCTCTATGATTTATTCCTCACCTGGAGAGGGGGAGAAAGAGCTGAGAACAGAATGCTCTGGAGTCCACATAAAGATGATGTGGCAAAACAGATGAAGCAAGCTGTTGAGCGGGTGAGGACGGAGCCCACAGGGAGGGAAGGGGAGAGGTGCAAAGGAAGAGAATCTTGGTTTAAAATGTCATTTTGAAAAACAAGATTGCAGAGAGTGACCATCGTCATTTCTAGACAAAGTTGTGCCTGTGAGGATGTGCTGGCCGAGCAAGACAACACAAGGTCTGGACCATCACCCTGGAAGCAAAAGTAAACTGGATGAAGACAAGAGCTGAGCAGGAGAGGAAGACCAAGAGCCAGGTGTCAGGGACTTGGAGAGCACAGACATAAGCTAGGAAAGCAAACCCACGGGAGATGACCTTTCCTGCCTTCACGCTCAGTATGCTGCCAAATACTAACATTTCTACCACCCAATCTCTCACCTTCACACCCTTTCCCCTTCCCCTACTCTCTTTATAGCTTTTGTTTGGGTTCCCAATGCCTGGGACGCCATAGAGCCTCCTCACCAGTCCTGCCACTTCCTGTCTGCTCCCATCCTAGACACTGCTGACCAATTAAGTTTCCTAAAAATGGGCAGTTCCAATGATATTACTCCTTAGCTCAGAAATCTTCATCAGCACCCCACAGCTGATCAGAGTGTGTACTATCTCCTTCCCTGTCATTCAAGGCCTTAGTCTCCAGATCAATACACCTTTCCAATTCCATTAACTCTTCCATGGGTGTCAGCGCCCCAGGCAACCTGAACTAGTTTTCAAGCACACCTGGTACTTTTCACCTCCATTCTTTCGCTCATGCCGCCCTCTCTTTCTGGAATATGCACACCCTCTTCTCCCTCTGCTGAAATCTTCAAGTGTCATGTAGTTAAGAACACAGGTTCAAAGTCAGACAGACAGACACATGTAGATTAATATCCCGGCCACCTAAGCACTTCTTCTGTGATGCCAAGCAGGTTATTTCATTTTTCTGAGCCTTGGGTTCCTTTCCTGTGGTTTAGATCTGAGTAAACACTGCCCCAATGAGAATAGAAAGTGAGAAAATCTAGGTGAAGTAACTAGCATAGCAGCTGCCCCAGGGGAGGGTATTCAAAGAGACAGCTATTATTTTTAACATCCTTCCTCTGCTCAACCTTTCCAGATGCTCCTTCGAAGCAAACCCTCCCTCTGCTGACCCTGTATCACACACTGCCTTTTGCAGCACTTTCCTGTGTTAGGTGCCACTGCACCTGCATTAAGTCTCCCTGCTCCTTAAGGGCAGGAGCCAGGTCTCGCCCACTTCCATACATCCTGCAGCACTAAGCGACTTCATGTAGAACTTTATAAGTGTTTGTTGAATCAAATTATCTTTAATCCCCCTGGCATACAAAAATAAACTCAGCTACAGTGATTTTCATAGCTGTTCACTAGATTATGCTGAGGAAGAAGGGGGGTAGGACTTGGGGGCAAAGTAATATCATTGCCATCCTTCCAATATCCAAAACATATCCCTTATTGCTCGAAACAACACAGAAACATAGCTGATTGATTTAAGACCCTTCCAGAATACAAGTATATTTAGCTCTGAGACCATTAACATGAGTTTGGGGAATCATTTTGATTTTCAGGAAACATTTAATGGCATTAAAAAGACTGAATAAAAAGACCATCCCCTTACGGTCAGCTTGCAGAAGGACAACGTGATGCAGGGTCAAGGCCATCCTTTGGGAATCAATGGTGCTCAGGATCTTGGCAGCTGCGGTCCCCAGCAAAGGCTTCCCGTTGTACAGGGTGTAGTAAGTCAGCTCCGCTGGGTCCTTCGGGCCTGGGACACGCTGCATCTTCACCATCTTTCGGAAAAAGAGAGGCCGAGTGTTTGCAGGGCATCTTGCACGGACCCTGCAATCACCCAGGTGATCAGCAGATGTTCCTCTCCCGACTGCTGAAGCCTTCTGTGGCTAGACGCCAACCTTTGCATACCTCCCTATATATAGCCTCTCAAGAAGCCTGCTCTCGCTGGAGCAGGAGACTGGGAGGAGAAAAAAGGGTTTGAAAAATATGAACATCTGGAAAGAACAGTTTGCGGTTGGAGAAGAAAACACAGGATAGTGATGTCTCCCAGCATCCACAGAACTCTGGCCTCATTTGAAAATAGGCCTCTGCATTTAATTCAGGGCATGTTAGGTTATTCTCAAACAGGACTGTTAATTTCAAATATCTGTAATTGCCAGAGAGGGAGAGAAATGAACTTACATGTCTGCAATTCAAAAGATCTCTGATAAAAGCACTACTTGGAAACCCAATGTTCTTTTTCTAAAATAATGGTTTTGCTTTTTGTCCTCTAAAAGTTATACATATTCACTGTAAGAAAATTTGAAAATATGGAAAAACATCAAGAAATAAAATAAAAACAATCTGTAATCCTTCTATCACAAGCTAATTACTGTTGCCATTATAGAGTATTTGCTTCCATTCTTTGTTCTTGCCCACACAACCCATTTCCTTACTAGTTTACAAAATTATTTATCATAGTCTATATACAATATCTTGCAATTTTTACTTGCATCTTTAAAGGACCTTAAATATAACAAAAGCATACACATTTATTTTTACATGGCATTCTGATGCATACCTCATAAACTTATTTAAATGATCTTTTATTATTAAACATTTAGATTGTTACTAATTTTTTACTACTGTAATTAACAATTGATAATCACAAATACTAAAACTTAAGTTTCAATACCTACATAGTGTTCTACTGTATGCATGCTTGGTGAATCAAACTAACCCTTTATTATTGAACATTTGGTTATCAACTTTTTGCAGTTATAATTAACAAATCATAAATAGTATAGTATTTTCCAAAGTTTATATTACAGATTATGAATTTCACAGGATATTTAAAGATATTATAAAAATGTTTATAGCAACATTGTTTATAACAGTAAAAAGACTAAAAATAAAAAAGTTGTTAATGATAGGTTGGATAATGAGCTATTGTATACTCACACAATGAAATACTATAGTGTAGTGGTGAAAATGAATGAACTATGGTTATTCATATCATTATGGATGAATACAAAAGCCTGATGTTGAGTAAAAGGAACAAATCACAAAATATAAAGTTAAAAATTAAGCAAAACTACCTAATATACTATTTAGAGATACAGTCATGGGTAGTAAAATCTATACAAAAAATATGGGAATGATTTAATACAAAATTCAGATTCACTCTAAACTCAGAGTTTAGAGATTCACTCTTCCTCAGAGAAGACATGTAAAAGGCTTTTGGGATAAGGTAAGGGTAATGTTCTTACCCTTCAGGTTGTGGATTCTTATCATTGTCCTTTAAACTCTGCATCTTTCTTATACTGTTTTGTGTGTATGCTATGCATAACAATTAAAAAATAGATATTATTACAACCCAATAGAAAATGGGGGCAAAAGAGCTGATCAGACACTTCACAAAGGAAGATGTCTGAATAACCAATAAGCACACAAAAATGCTCAATGGGGAAATTCAAATTGAAACCACAAAAGACCACTCTATACTCACCAGAATGGCTAAAGTAAGAACTGATAACACCAAGTGTTGCTGAGGAAGTGAAGCAACTGGAACACCTGTCTGTTTGGTGGGAGTGCAAATGGTGTAAACACTTTGGAGAAAGGTCTGGAAGTTTCCTATAGAACTAATGCACACCAACCCTATGAACCAGCAACTGCAGCCTATATACCTAAGATGAGTGAAAGCCATGTGGTCACCAAAGGACTTATGGAAGAAGGTTCACAGCAGCCTTGTTTAATAGCTACAAACTGGAAAAGCCCAGGTGTACATCAACAGAAGAACAGATAAACAAACTGTAGTATATTCATACAAGAGAATATTATTCAGCAAAAAAAATCTGAATAAACTACTGAATAACATAACAACATGGATGAATGTCAAAACACTACACTGTGTCAAAAAAGATTTATACAAAAGAGTATGTACTGTAGAATTCCATTTATATGAAATGCTAGAATGTCAAAATCAATCTATGATTTAGAAGTATGTGAAAATGTATGTTAAGAAAATCTTATGGAAGTGTTTGGAAATGATATATGTAATCAAATATAAAATAGTAACAGTATAATGTCAATTGTAAAATCTAGATAGTGATATGTGTGTTGACTATAATTTTATCAACCGTTCTACAAGTTTGAAACTGTTGGCCAGGCACAGTGGCTCGTGTCTGTAATCCCAGCACTTTCGGAGGCCAAGGTGGGTGGATCACTTGAGGTCAGGAGTTCGAGACCACCCTGACTAACATAGCAAAACCCCATCTCTACTAAAAATACAAAAATTAGCTGGGCACAGTGGCACACACCTGTACTCCCAGCTACTCAGGAGGCTGAGGCAGGAGAATCACTTGAACCTGGGAGGTGGAGGTTGCAGTGAGCCAAGCTCACACCACTGCACTCCAGCCTGGGTGATACAGCGAGACTTTATCTCAAAAAAAAAAAAAAAAAGGTTCATAATAAAATGTTGGGAATATATAGATATTACTTAAAAACAAGGGCTTTTTGACATTTAAACTTGGAAACCAGTATGTTGAAGAAAATTAAGGAGATGTCTTTACTTCAGGTCTTTTTAGAGCTTTGGTATGCAAATAGGCTTTGGGACTCTTCAAGAAGGGGCTTTAAAATGCAGCCTTGCCCACACCAATTTGGCCAGAGAGCCCCTTTTCCCAAGAACACTTGATAAGATCATGATATAGTACAAATTATATGTCCCCTCCAAATCTCATGTTGAATTGTGTATTCCCAATGTTGGAGGTGGGTCCTGGTGGGAGGTATTTGGGTCATGGAGGCAGCTCCCTCATGACTTGGTGCTGTCCTCACAGTAGTGAATGAGTTCTTGTGAGATCCGGCTGTTTAATGTGTGTGGCACCTTCCCCCACCCTCTTTCTTGCTTCTGTTCCTGCCATGTGAGACCTGCTCCCCTTTCATCTTCTGCCATGCTCGAAGCTTCCTTAAGCCTTTCCGGAAGCAGATGCTAACACTATGCTTCCTGTACAGCCTACAGAACCATGAGCCAGTTAAACTTTTTTTTTTTTTTTTTTTTTGAGACGGAGTCTTGCTCTGTCGCCCAGGCTGGAGTGCAGTGCCCAGATCTCAGCTCACTGCAAGCTCCGCCTCCCAGGTTTATGCCATTCTCCTGCCTCAGCCTCCCAAGTAGCTGGGACTACAGGCGCCCGCCACCTCGCCCGGCTAGTTTTTTGTATTTTTTAGTAGAGACGGGGTTTCACCGTGTTAGCCAGGATGGTCTCGATCTCCTGACCTCGTGATCCGCCCATCTCGGCCTCCCAATAAACCTCTTTTCTTATAAAGCACCTAGTCTCAGATATTTCTTTATAGCAATGCAAGAATGGCCTAATCACTTTCTAGACACTCTCTGGAAAACACTATCCTCACTCTTTTGTCTTTGTGTTCACCTGTGTGTCCTTGTCCTCAAGATTAATTTCTTTTCTTTTCTGAGACAGAGTCTCGCTCTGTCACCAGGCTGGAGTGCAGTGACACGATCTCAGCTCACTGCAACCTCCACCTCCCGGGTTAAGGTGATTCTCCTGCCTCAGCCTCCTGAGTAGCTGGGAGTACAGGCGTGCACCACCATGCCCAGCTAGTTTTTGTATTTTTGGTAGAGATGGAATTTCACCATGTTGGCCAGAATGGTCTCCACTTCTTGACCTCGTGATCCAACCACCTTAGCCTCCCAAAGTGCTGGGATTACAGGCGTGAGCCACTGTGCCTGGCTGAGATGAATTTCTAGGAGTCAGTCTGTGATCATCTAAAAGTTTCTTGTCTAAATTCCTCATTTTCCCTCCAGAAAAAGTCATACCCAATTGCTGTGTTTGAAAGTGCCCTTTTTGCTCCACACTCATCAATACTGGATCGTAGCATTTTACTAATCTTTGGTAGGTGAAAATGGCATCTTGTGGTAGTTAAAACTTGCCTTACTTCAGTTACAAATTAAGTCGAATATTTAAAAAATTTTAGTGGTCATATGTTTCCTCTTAGGCCTCAGTTTTCCAAATACGTTAACTAGAGAAATATCTTTAGATTCCAGACAGTTAAATCTCCATATTCATGAGGGTAGCTCATCTTTTAAAATGATCTAAGCCCAGAAGAAAGGCTTCAGGGTAGAAGCATATTGTAAGCCACATAAAGTGAATTTTTTGGGGAAACTGGGGCATGTTATTCCTTTCCCTAGTGGAAAAGGAGGTGGGGAAAGTGTTAGTAGAATCTGGTAGAAGTTGAGTGACCATTCAAATATCTAATAGCTTCTCTCAATTTCAACTTAATAGTAAATTCTTCCTGCCAAGATTTCTTTAAGGGTATGTTACAAGATGATCTACACCCTCTGTAAATTACGGATTTGCAGAAATAAACCCCTACCTGCTTCCCTCAGACTTTCCAGGCAGCTAAAGGGGCCAAGTGCACTGAGCTCTTAGAAGAAATGAAAGAGGGCTGGATGTGGTGGCTCACACCTGTAACCCCAGCACTTTGGGAGGCCGAGGCGGGTGGATCATGAGGTCAGGAGTTTGAGACCAGCCTGACCAGCATGGCGAAATCCCGTCTCCACTAAAAATACAAAAATTAGCTGGGCACGGTGGCGCACACCTGTAATCCCAGCTATTCAGGAGGCTGAGGCAGGAGAATTGCTTGAACCTGGGAGGCAGAGGTTGCAGTGTGCCAATATTGTGCCACTGCACTCCAGCCTGGACAACAGAGCAAAACTCTGTCTCAAAAAAAAAAAAAAAAAAAAAAGAAAGAGAGAAAGAACACCTCTCTGGGCCCTTTGGCATGCAAAGTGTGTTAGATTTCTTAGGTTTACAAATAACACCAGGGTTGTATGGTGGCCCCTTCTCCCCCTTTGGCTGATGCAAATCCCAGTTCCATTATGTGAGCACCAGTGACTTTCTTCCTGTCATTTGGAAGAGTGGAAATGATAGAGCTCACATGGAACCTACAAAGGAGAACTCACAAACCTCACATGCGAGTTTAACCATCACTTTACCTAGTGATAAGGTCATTCCAGACCACAAAGACTTTTAGAACCAAAGCAACATCCAATAGGACAAAGGGCCAAATTCACCAACTGCGAATGGAGGGACCTGGAGTCTCCATCAGGGGCATGACGATGACTCATGCAGGGAAGTGTGTTCATTAAGATGGGTTGTTTATACTTTCAAGATTGCCTGGGGACAGGATTTGCACACAGACTATGCTAATAGCTGCAATTTCCTTTAAAATGCTTACTCATAGACAGTGTGATACTATGCATGTGTGCTATGGTTCAGTTACACCCGAGATGTGGTCAAATCATCAATCAGGGGTTCACATGCCAGGGGTAGTCTGCTTGATTCCAGTTAGGAAGTCCCCATTCCGGAGGCAGCTACCAGGAGTGCTTCTCTAATTTGACATCATGCTAACAGGGCTTTGTTAACTAGCGCAACATATTAGTTAACGAAAAGTTAGACGTGAGTTCTCAGTGGTGACAGTACAATTCAAGATAGGTAGACCTGGCTAGAATACACCAGAGAGGTTCCCATTCTTGCAGGAACTGGCTAAAGTATCCAGAGAGGTTTAGAATCTCTCCTCCTGGGGATGGCTACTGCCTTGATTGGGTGCCCTCAGAAGCAGACCCTGAGAAGAGCTGAGTGCTTCTAGTTCATCTGAGAGGTGCAACGAACTGGCAGGAGGGTGAGGAGGTAATACAGGAATGGGAAGGAGCCTACAAGGGGTGCGTTATTAAGCCAGTTACTGCAGTCAATGACTAAAGCTTAATTCTGTGGGAAAGCTTTGAAAATGATCTAAAACATACATTTCAGAATTCTCCCAGCCAAGAAGTGAGAGAACCAGGTTATTTATAACTCTGGTAATTCCCAGGCACTTCCAACCAGCATGGCATGGGCAAAGGAGGTTTTGACATCTCAAAAGTAGCCCTCTGAAAAAGATTCAGAGGCTGGCTGTTGGAACTCCAACTGGAATGCACAGAAACGGTAAGGGGATGTGGGCTGGATACAGCTAGTGTCGCTACACTCCTCCAGCCTAAATCTCTACATCGTCAGGTATCCACTATAAGCTTGGCGGGTTCTGTTTGTTGAAACTGACTACACACAGGTAACAGTATCCTGTCTCTGGAATAATGGTGCATCTGCCATTCAGAGGAATGGAGATGAAAGGGTCTAAAAGGACAGAGAGCTGGGACTTCATTGAGCTTACTGAACAAGTTGATGATGAGTCTGTCCTTGCTTACCAAGAATTTTTTGTTTCAAAAATATCTGCCAGAGTACAGATTTTGTACTGAGACTTCCTTGTGTTATAATCTAGTTAGTGACAATGTTGGAAGAGCAGCAGACTCTCACCCTCCTTCATGTTTTTGATGGTTATGACCATCAATTCCCAAAACCTAACAGCAGCATTGATAAAATGGCTGTCAGTTTGCAGCATGGATGCTCCTCTGTGCACACTGACTTATTTAGTCCCAGGAAGCACACTCCCCATTCTCCACCCCCAGTTATTAGAAAACCCCAGTGGCTCTGTATACACCTACCTGCACAGTGTAGCTTCCCAGGGTGGTGGCCCGTTTAAACCGCCGGCCTTGTTGCTGGGACATCATGAATAGCTGGGCCAGGCGCTGTTCCATGACCCGGGCAAAGCTCTGGTTGTGCAGGCCCACCAGCGAATTGTCCACACCCTGTAGCACTGTGGATGCAGAAGGCAGAGGAGAGGCTCAGGAGGCAGGTTTTCTGCTGATTCAGTAAGCACAAGCACCACTGACCCTGCACAGGCCACCAAGGGTCCCTGTGTCCTACCTCATGTTAGGGCCTGGCCATCCTTACCTCATTTCACCTTCGCGACAGCCCCATGACAATCATTATCCACACATTATAGATGCTGAAAAGATTAAGTGACTTGTCTGAGGTCACACAGCTAGCAACCAGCAGAGTCAGGGTCCAAATCCAAGCCAGACTGTGTAACTCCAGAGCCTCGGCTCTTTGCTCTGTGAGCTGTGACATTGCTAATGTTGGTGTATTTAACTCAAACTTCACCTAAGATGATTATCTGTGTTGCTAAAAGTCCACATGGGAACACAGCACAGCTGTAGGTATGGTTAATGGGTATTTTTGCTGGTTTCCACTCAAGGTCTGGCTCAGAGCTATTCCTGTTTTCTTCTGGCTTGTCAACAGCTTTGCTGAGGAATCTGAGCTCCATCCTGCAACTCGATCCCTTACATCTGGGCAGACTACCCTGTGCAGTGTCCTCATCTCTGCCTCCTCTGTGGAGTCCTTTGAATGCCCACCCTAAAGCTACCCAGACCCCTCAGATGCTCTCTCATTCAAGAAGAGGATGGCTGAATGGAAAGAGTGGGCCATCTCTTATGGCACTTGTCAATTCAGGGAACCTCAGGCAAGCCACTGGCCCTGAGTCCAAGTCCTTCTCTGTAAAAAGGCAATAGGAAAGTATACATTGAAGGGGTGGCCTGCCCCTCCACGCCTGTGGGCCTTTCTCGTCCCACTCTTTTCAGGTGGGATGAGAGACTGAGAAAAGAAAGAGATACAGAGACAAAGTATAGAGAAAGAAAAGTGGGCCCAAGGGACCAGTGCTCAGCTACCGAGGACACGCTCCAGCACTGGTCTCTGAGTTACCTCAGTATTTATTGATCATTATCTCTACCACCTCGGAGAGGCGGATGTGGCAGGACAATAGGGTAATAGTGGGGAGAGGGTCAGCAGGAAAACATGTAAACAAAGGTCTCTGTGTCATACACAAGGTTAAGAAAAGGTGCCGTGCTTTGATGTGCATGTACATAAACATCTCGGTGCATTAAAGAGCAGTATTGCCACCAGCATGTGTCACCTCCAGCCTTAAGGCGGTTTTCTCCTATCTCAGTAAATAGAACATACAACTGGGTTTTACACCGAGACATTCCATTGCCCAGAGACTAGCAGGAGACAGATGCCTTCCTCTTATCACAACTGCAAAGAGGCCTTCCTCTTTTATTAATCCTCCTCAGCACAGACCCTTTACGGGTGTCAGGCTGGGGATGGTCAGGTCCCAGGAGGCCATATCTCAGGCTATCACATAGGGAGAAACCTTGGACAATACCTGGTTTTCCTAGGCAGAGGTCCCTGTGGCCTTCTGCAGTGTATTGTGTCCCTGGGTACTTGAGATTAGAGAATGGTGATGACTTTTAACAAGCATACTACCTTCAAGCACTTTTTTAACAAAGCACATCCTGCACAGCCCTAAATCCATTAAACCTTGAGTCAACACAGCACATGTCTCTGAAAGCACAGGGTTGAGGCTAGGATTACAGATTAACAGCATCTCAAGGCAGAAGAATTTTTCTTACTACAGAACAAAATGGAGTCTCTTATGTCTACTTTCTACATAGACACAGTAACAGTTTGCTCTTTCTTTTCCCCACATACATCACAGCCAACATAAGCCCAATGAGTTCTAGGGTTTAAATGAGACAGGATATGTAAAGCGGCTTAGAACATTGCCTGCTGTGAGGAAGGTAAAGAGGACACCCTTCTTCCCCATCCTTTCTCCACCATTAGGCTTCATCTATAGCCAGGGCATCCGTGGTCAACGGGTACAGCATGAATGATGGTTTCAGCCATGGCCAATGCAGGGAGGACGGTTTTCAGGACCACTAGGGCTGTTCTAGGACTGCTGTGTTCACTTACTATCAGGGCGACTCCCTTTTTCTGTCTACCCCCAAAGTCCAGTTCTTGTTCCACATCCTTTGGGAAACATACTTCACCCCAAATACACAAAGGCTGCCTTCAAACATAGTCATGTTTAAAATTAAAAATGTGAAAAACAAATCTCATTTTCTTAAAGAGACCAAAACTTGCAAGGGTTGGGAAGATGAGATTTTTCATTTAATAGAGTTTGTTCTACCAGAGCCCATCCAAGGATCAACATTACCATCCACCTACTAGGATATGGAAATAGCTTGGAGGTGAAGAACGTTATGGCATCCAGTACAACAGGGGGCTGCCAGCAGCCAACACTAATGATCACATTCCATACAAGCCCAGATAACCGTATAGAGAATGTTTAAATAGATCAAGCGAGAAAGAAACCCCACAGCTAGGTCTCTGAAATTACTTCTTTGAAGCCATGAATGCCAAATAATCCCCCTGGAGGGTATAAAGCAGTTCTTTTTCTCTTTCTAGGGCCCTGGTGAGACACTCCCAGCTCATGCATCAGCCAAATTCCTACAAATTCATAAAACAAAGAGTTGTGCTGTTCCCACTGTGTCAGGTCCCAGAGGACCCCCGGAGTCCCTCATGACACAGCTATCAGATCACGGAAGGGCTGGCCCACCTCTTGTCCCCAGACAGAAAAGCCCACGTACTCGCTAGTTCAAAGATGGCCCCTCTAGCAAAATAATAGATCAAATGACCGAAGTATTACTTCTAAGTTGTCCTCTCCTGACCAGTGGCCAAGAGTGAGAGAGGGGACACAGGACAATCAAGAGGTGCCATCGAGGATTATTTCATGGGAATCTTGGTGATGCTTCAAAGGCAGACATCAAATAAAGGGAATAGTCAAAAGCCTCCAGGGGACAAAAAAGTTCTGGAAATAGCAGTGGTGGTTGTACAATATTGTGGATATACTTGATCCCACTGAATTGCACACTTAAACATGTTCAAAATGGTAACTTTTATGTGAGTTATATTTTACAATAAAATTGTTTTCTTCTTTCTTTTGAGGTAGGGTTTCTCTCTGTTGCCCAGGCTGGAATGCAGTGACAGGATCACGACTCTGCAGCTTCGACCTCCTGAGCTCAAGCAATCCTCCAGCCTCAGCCTCCAAGTAGCCTGGACTACAGGCATGAGCCACCACACCGGCTATTTTTTGTTTTTGTAGAGATGAGGTCTCACTATGTTGCCCAGACTGGTCTCAAACTCCTGGACTCAAGCAATCCTCCCATCTCAGCCTCCCAAAGTGCTGCGATTACAGGTGTGAGCCAACACACCCAGCCAATAAAAATTTTTCTGAAAAAAAAAAAAAAAAAGCCTCCAAGGAAGTACCAGAGGCTGTGGGAATCTCCCACAGAGTTACAGGGGATCAACTGGACAATCTCCACAGCTTCGTCACCACTCTTTGCAAAGAGAAAATGTGTCCTTCTTAGGGGGCAGCTGGGGAAGAGCTGGAGTTGGAGGCAGGGCCCTGAGTCTGCCTCCTGGCTTCCCCTTCCTGAGTATTCTCAGGCAAGTTGCTGAGTTTCTCTATGCCTCAGTTGCTCATCTGAAAACACAGGCATCACAATCTACTACTGATCGTGTCATTGTTAAGAAAAGATAATTCAATAAAAAATGCTGCTAGCCTGGTGCTATCATTAAGGCCTCGATGGAACAGCAATAAATGGTAGCTGCTGTTGTTACAATGTGCCCCTTCTTTGCTAAACACAGAGGAAGAACACACCTGTCAGGCATGGAAATGTGTCCCAGGACATGGCTCCTCCCATTTTCCCTGAAAAATGTGGCAGGCTCAGGCTCCTCAGCCCTCCCTGTCCACCTGGAAGGCAGCAGAAAGGGACATATACCCCTCTCTCTCGCAGAGACACAGAAACCACAGAACCACAGAAGTTCAGACCCGGCGCAGATAACCAGGAAGACACCAGCCCCGCAGCACATCAGTCAGGGCCCTGGCCCCCCAGTGACTCAGTTTAGAGGAGTTGGGCATGTCCCCAGCTGTGTTCAAAGGAGCTTTATCCAGAAGATTCAATGACTTTCACATCACTATTCTCTTATTACTTCTTTATTCACAATCACACTGGGCTCTACAACTCAAGTGATGGGGCCTGGTTCAGCCTTCTGTACTCAGGCTAAGTTGTTTTATTTGCGGTTGGATCCTACACATTTAGCACTGAAAGAATCTTAATGCTCAGCTAATACCTCTCCCTCCTCCCAAAAAAGGAGAATGTGAAGTCCACATGGCCCGAGTGGCTTGAGCTCAAGGACACACTAGGTTAGAAAAAGGCAGAGCTGAGACCAGAAGAAATTTTTCCGTTGCTGGGTCGGGGATATTTTGCCTCTGGCGGGTGAAATAAAGGCAGACGGATAAGCCTGAAATGGGCTCTCCCCTCTGTCTGGCAGCAATATTGAATCTGCACATTTCTATCTTGCCTCGTATATACAAACTTCACTGCAGGACCCCTGAGTGGCAGGGTAGCCTCTAGGTTCTCTGTAAAGAGACTTCAGGAGTCACTTTCAGCCAATGATTTTTCCATCGAGAAGGGACCCACCCTCTGAGGCAGGAGAAGTATGCACAGTTTGCAAAAACCTATTTAATATAAGTTTAGTTGGAAAACAGATGAAAACATATCAGCATTTTATAATACAAACTACAGAAAAGAGAATTGGCTCCAAATCCTCTTGCCTCTTGGCTGTTAGAAATGGGCAGAAGACAGAAAGCCTGTGATGCGTGTCTGGGGGTAAGGGCTGAACAAAGCCTCATAGGTCCCCATCCCCTACCCTTTTGGTAAATTATGGGGCAGGTTGCTTGGTGGCTACCCAGGGGTTCAGAAGGTGCTCACAGTTGTCAAAGGGAAGACAGGATTATCATCCTGAGACCTGGTTCCAGCCCTTCCCATGCACTAACCAACGGATCCAGCTAGCCCTAAACACAGTGATGGAAGCCACTGTTTATTCTGAACACCAACAGCAATAACAAATAAGGGTTTCATAAGTGAGTGGGCAGAGGGCTAAGTCTGAGGAGAGTCCTGAAAACAAGACCTGGAATGGAGATTTTGATTAAGGTTATGTTACCAAAATAGAGGCAGGGCAAGACACGGGTAGATGAAGAAAGGATGACATAAGAGGTTGTCAAGGACAGCCTGTGGTGATGGGTGAATGCGTTATCAATTAAAGTTAATAGAAGGGAGGAATATCTCCACCTTCAAAAAACATCATTCCTTGTAAAGAAAACATGATTTTGAAAATGTTACATAAGCCGCTAGCTCCAAAAATGTGTTGCTGGGTTAGCACTGTTTTCTCTCTTGGGCACAAACTCTGGTGAGCTGATTTTTTTGCTTGCCTTCTTAGCAGGTAAAATGATTTCTACATACCGATGGCTCTGCAACGGGGGGAAAGAAATGCAATGTTCTGCAATTTAGAAGAGTTCTTGAGCAGGCTTCATCCAGCAGGGGTGTACAGTCCTTAGTATTTCAGGCAGCAGTCCATCTGCTGCTTGCTTGGGACTGCAAGTGAGAGAGGGGATGGGAGAGGACAGAGGGGAGGTTTGGGACCAGGTTGCTCACCCAGGCACATCTTCCATGACGTGCAGGATCTTCCTCCATCCTGTTACAGGCTGACATGTGTTCCCCCAATTCCAATTCCTTTTTTTTTTTTGAGACAGTCTCACTCGGTTGCCCAGGCTGGAGTGCAGTGGCACTATCTTGACTCACTACAACCTCCGCCTCCTGGTTTCAAGTGATTCTCCTGCCTCTCAGCCTCCCAAGTAGCTCGGATCACAGGCACCCGCCACCACACTGGGCTAATTTTTGTGTGTGTGTGTATCTTTAGTATATATGTTGGTCAGGCTGGTTTTGAACTCCTGACCTCAAGCAATTCACCCGCCTCAGCCTCCCAAAGTTCTGGGATTACAGGGGTGAGCCACTGCACCCAGTCTGTCCCCCCAAATTCCTCTGTTGAAGCCCTAACCCCAAGTACCTCAGAATGTGACTGTATTTGGAGATAGATCCTCTAAAGAGGTAATGAAGTCAGGCGGGTGTGTTGACTCACGCCTGTAGTCCCAGCACTTTGGGAGGCCAAGGCGGGCAGATCGCCTGAGGTCAGGAGTTTGAGACCAGCCTGGCCAACATGGTGAAACCCCATCTCTACTAAAAATACAAAAAAAAAATTAGCTGGGTGTGGTGGTGTGTGCCTGTAATCCCAGCTACTTGGGAGGCTGAGGCAGGAGAATCGCTTGAACCTGGGAGGTGGAGGTTGCAGGGAGCCAAGACCGCGCCATTGTACTCCAGCCTGAGCCACGAGAACGAAACTGCCTCAATAAAAAAAAAAAAGAAAAAAAGAAAAAAAAGAGGAAATGAAGCTAAAATGAGGTCATATTGGGGAGCCCTAATTCAATATGATGTTGTCCTTATAAAAAGAGATTAGAATAGAGACAGACCCAGAGGGAAGGGCATGTGAAGATGCAGGGGGAAGATGACTATCTCTAAACCAAGGAGAGAGGTCTCCGGAGAAGCCAATCCTGTAACACCTTGGCTTTAGACTTCTAGTCTCCAGGATTGAGAGCAGATAAATGTCTGTTGTTGAAGCCACCCAGTCTGTGGCACTTGGTTATAGCAGTGCCAGTAGACCTCATATACTTCTCCTCCTGTTCCTTTCCTTCCTGGCTAGGCTGGCCACTTTTCCTCCTACAAACATCTGTTCTTCAGCTCTCAATCCTTGTTTCTCCAATCCCCAAAACTACTGTCTGGCTTTTGAAAAACACAAAGAACTTTTTTGCTGTTCCATAAAGATCCACAGGAAAATGTCAAGGAACAAAAGAGAAAACGCCGCCAGAAGAACCCCCTTCTACTTCCAAACACCCTCACTGTCAAGACATGCCAGGATTGGTGTGGGTGCGTGTCGTGCCAGGGTGGAGAGGCAAGTGCATGCCCAGCCTTCCTCTAACTTTAATTTGGGTTTTATAGGGCAGTCCAAAAAGGCTTTCCATTTATAAACTGATAACTATTCACTACAAACTGGTGCCCTAGACCTTCTTCAGTTAACACTGTAACTTCTGATAGGGTCACTTTTTGCAAAGAGGAGGCCACTGAGTGAGGACTTGAAAGCTGTTTTGAATTTTTAGCTAATATTCATCTTCAGTGTGATGTTCTTTTCTTATCTCAGCTTATCCCATTCACTTCTGGTCCTGTAGAAGTAACTCCTTGACTTAAAAGACAGGAGCAAAGAAAAGTGCCAATCTGATTAATGAATGGTCTACAGTTTTAAAAAAATAAACAAATCTGAGAGCATGAAGAGGGGAAATAACAAAATAAGAGATTACCTGTGATTACCCAATAGTCTCTGGTTGTTTCTGATATGTCAAGGTTGGGATATTCCAGTGCTAAAACAAATAAGAAACATACCCAATTACTTTTAGAGGTTTGATTTGTTTCATTTTATTTAGTTAGTTATATTTGAGATGGGATCTTGATATGTTGCCCAGGCTGTTCTTGAACTCCTGGGCTCAGGTGGTCCTTGCACCTAAGCCTCCCGAGTAGCTGGACTATAAGCATGCGTTATGGCACCTGGCTTATTTGAAATTTTGTTAAGGAAAACAGATATAAATGACAAAGAGCAAGCGGCTAAATCCTGCTTTGTGATTCTTAGGGATTCCAGGACATATGAACCAAAACTATCTCACTGCTTAGAAAACCAAAAGACTCAATAAAGGTCCAACTTGTAGATGAAGAGTTTTCTAGGGTTTGTGAGTTTCTGCCCTTTCCGTTTTTTCATCAAAATCTTCTGTTCCAACAGAACACCTTCTTTATCAAGACCCACAGCAGGAACCTGTCTTTGCTGTGGCTTCTCTTAAAAAATCATCGGACCACCACTAACATTGTTAGGAATGATTATCTCGGATTTTTCCAATGTCAAGGACTTAAGTTTAGTAGCCAAATGCTTGTAACAAAAGGCCCATATTTCTTTACAAGTATGGGGCCTACTGGAGTTGATATATGCAAAGGGATTGGTACACTGCCTCCTCGCATATGGTTAGTGCTCAATAAATCGTAGCTGTTTTCAGAAATAAAAGGATGATGGAAAATGCTGACGTGTGACATAATGCCACCTTTTATGACATCATCTTTTCCCTAAAATCCAGAGTCATCTTTCCTTATTATGTGGACCTTTACAAAAGCTTGCCATTAAACAAACATTTGAAAAAAATTCTGAGTGGCTGCCATGTGCTAAGTACATTCATACACATTATCTTGTCTATTTACAGTATCAAAAACAACTCCAGAAAGAAATTATGGGACAATTGTGCTAATATGTATTTAAAAATAAACTTGCCCAGCGACCTTGTGAAAGGTAAGAATGTTTAAGTTTAGGAGTATAAACCTTTCCATCCTTTGGCTACCAAATAAACATTTGGATACAAAATGTAGCCTGCTGCATCTTTGAAGTCTATGCCTATTGCATGGTAATGAGGATTATGTAACTGAAACATTAGAAAAAGATGAGGCCACAAGACTACAGGGACCTCAGCAACTGAAGTCACACCATGGACTGCAAATGAGTTACATTATGATATCTGGAGGCAGAGCCGAGCCTCAAGGTCTGGGAACCTTTGCTGATGGCATAAGAGGGAGAAAAACCATGGCAACCCAGATTGCTTAGAGATCGGTTGCCCTAGCAGGCAGAATTGTAAGCTCAGAAGGCAGACTGCTTGGGTTCAAACCCCAGGTCCCGTGGCTTACTAGCTAAGTGAGAGCGGGTATCTCGTGAAACCTCTTAGAGCCTCAGTTTTCTCCTCTGCAAAATGGGGCTAATTTTGCATCTGTCTTATAGGGCAGGTCTGAGGATTAAATGAGATAAGAGAAATGCAAAGGACGAAGGAACCTAGCAAGTGCTTTCTTTGATGTGTACTAAGCTTTTTCTCAATTCAACCTTAATCCGTCACATATTTTAGCTGTCACTTTATGATAAAGGTGGTAATATGTGGCCTGGCACTATAAATGTTTGCTAAATGGAGAAAGGTCCCGGGGAAACATTTGGGTCCCCGTAGGCATGGCCATACTCACGTTCAGCAATGGTGAGCGGCGGATAGGTGAGGTAGAATCCCACCAGCTCAGCCGAGAGCTGGCTGAGGAGGCTGCTGGCGACGGTGCCGTTGAGGAATGTGCTCTGATTGCCCACGACGTACACCAAGGTGACTGCCTGGGAGGCATTGGACGTGCTCACAATCTGAATCAACACAGGAGAAAAGGGGAGGGAGACAGGCCAAATAAGACCACGGTGTGTTTCATGGAGGCCATGGGAGGGGGAGGCTAAGCAGGAGTTGAGGGAAGGAATGAAAGGGGGTCGGGGAAATAGCAAGGAAGAGACAAGAGTAACCGTCATCATTTCTGATTGCTTGCTGCGTGCCAGGCAGGGTGCTAAGGGCACGTCATCTCATTTAATCCTTACCACAACCCTAGGAGATGTATCCAGTGAGGACTCCCTTTCACAGATGAGGAAACCGAGGCCCAGAATGATCAAGGGACCAACTCGAGGTCACATGGCTAATAAAGGACGGAGTCAGGATTTGAACCAGGTGGTTTGACTCCAGGATCTTAATCACTGGTATGTGTATCTTTTCCTGGGCTAAATAGTCTTAGGTTACTTTTACGATTCTGAAAATATAAAATAGAGCATTGCAATGTTACATTTAAAGAAGGCTCAACTGCTCAGACAGAGAAAGCCTGAGTCAAACTTTCAGGGAATTCGAAAGTTGAAAGGACCAGGAGTGAACAGAGCTGAAAACCAGTCTGGTCACAGGCAGAGTGACAGAACCTAATTAGAAAAGGAATTCAGTGGCCAGGCACAGTGGTTCACACCTGTAATCCCAGCACCTTGGGAGGCCGAAGTGGGCGGATCACCTGAGGTCAGGAGTTCAAGACCAGCCCAGCCAACATGGCGAAACCCCGTCTCTACTAAAAATACAAAAATCAGCTGGATGTGGTGGTATGCACCTGTAATCCCAGCTACTCGGGAAGCTGAGGCAAGGGAATCAGTTGATTCCGGGAGCTGGAGGTTGCAGTGAGCGAAGATTGTGCCCCACTGCACTCCAGCCTGGGAGACAGAGCAAGATTCTGCCAAAAAGAAAAAAAAAAAAAAAGGAATTCAGAAATATAGAATATGGTTTTTAGAGAGCAATTACATTTCCTTGTGGTCTATTAATTCAACATTGAATGTGTAAAACATCCTATGAGATGGCATGGTTTTCTTTTCACATTTTGTCTAAGCCAGTTTTTCAGTCGCTGGAAAATGAAGCTTTCTGGGTCAATGTATGAACAAAAATATCCCACAGATGAGATTTGAAAAATATCGTTAGTAGGAAGTCATTCAACTTGGTGGGGACTTTTTCTGTGCTGGGTGCCTTCCCTTCTCCCTCCAGATCCTCCTGCCACCCACCCTCTCTGCCCTGTCTGGTGCCCCTGGAGGCAGACCCTTGTGGACAACCCCCATGGGCTCCACTGCCTTTGGGAGGATATGGGAGGGAGGGAGGAGAGTGAGGTCAAAGTATTGATGCCGAGGACTCCCTCCTTGGGGGTCAAAGCTCACTCTCATCAGGCAGCTGAACCTTGAACCCTGCACCCATCAGGTCCCAGCGGTTAGAGCTTTGGGTACTGTACTGCTCCTGCGGTTTCCCCAGAGCCTGCCCACTCTTCTTTCTACAAAGCCACCTGTAGGTGAGTGCAGCCTCCCTTTCCTGTCAGGACACTGACTAATACCCTGTCTTTACCAGACCTTTGGATGTTCAGATATTAACATCTCTGCCACCTTCCCGTTAAAAAAATTTTTTTACAGGCTTTAAAAAATGATACATAATATTTATCTATATGTAGGCGGTACATGTGATATTTTCTTACATGCATAGAATGTGTAATGATCAAGTTAGGGTTTTCAGGAAATCCATCACCCAGGAAACTATTGAGAAGAGCTCTTCATTTTATTTCTCACTGTTTCCCATAAGTGGGAGATCTCTCTCTCTCTCTCTCTCTCTCTCTCTCTCTCTCTCTGTTTAGAGACAGGGTCTCACACTGTCCCCCAGGGTGAAGTGCAGTGACCTGACTGTAGCTCACTGAAGCCTTGAACTCCTAGACTTAAGCGATCCTCCCACCTCAGCCTCCTGGATAGCTGGGACTACAGTAGGCACACGCCACTACTCCCAGCTAATTTATTTCATTTTTGTAGAGATAGGATCTCACTTTGTTGCCCAGGTTAGCCTCAAATTCCTGGGCTCAAATGATCCACCCACCCCAGCCTCCCAAAGTGCTGGGATTACAATTGTGAGCCACCACACCTGGTCCCTTTTTAATTGTTTAATCCAGAGCCTATATTCCCATGACTAACAATAAACTGAAGCAGTATGTCTGTTCAACTCTGACTCTCTCCTCTGAAAGTATTTCTGGAATGTGGTTTAGCCTCTTCCCCAAGGCATGAATACCTGTGGTTAAGCATATTCTTTCTGAAGGTACCAAAAACAAAGGCACTTCTTTCTGAACAATTCAAAAAACTTCACCATACGGCCACCTGAAAAAATAATAACTAAAAAAAAAAAAACAACCTTTTCAATCTTTATCTCTATTGTGAACATTCTATGTTTTACCTCTCAACAAAACCAAATCCTGGCTGGGTGTGGTGGCTCATGCCAGTAATCCCAGCACTTTGGGAAGCCGAGGCGGATGGATCACTTGACCCCAGGAGTTCAAGGCCAGCCTGGGCAACATGGCAAAACCCTGTCTCTACAAACAATAGAAAAAAATTGCCAAGCATGATGTTGCATGCCTGTAGTCCCAGCTGCTTGGGAAGCTGAGGCTGGAGGATCACCTGAGCCCAGGAGTTCGAGGCTGCAGTGAGCCATGATTGTGCCACTGCACCCCAGTCTGGGAGACAAAGTCAGACCCTGCCTCTAAAACAAAATGAAAGGAAAACCCAAATCCTACTGGAGCCCGAGGAAACCTACAAAGTTTGCAATGTGGGTGCCTCTGCATATACTACACTTGACCGGTTAAGTTTTAATTATTTTTTTATTGTGGTAAAATGCACATATAAAATTTAACCATTTTAAACGTATAGTTCAGTGGCATTAAGTGTATTCACACTGTTGTACACAACCATCACCACCATCCATCTTTAGAACTTCTTTACCATCCCAAACAGAAACTCTATACCCACTAAACAACTCCTAATTTCTCCCTCCTCACAGCCCCTGGCAGCCACCACTCTACTTTCTAGATACCTCTTATAAGTGGAATCACTTATTAATTTGACAATTCTAGATACCTTTTATAAGAGAAATCATACAGTATTTATCCTTTTGTGGTTGGCTTATTTCACTTAGCAAAATGTCCTCAAGGTTCATCCATGTTGTAGCATGCATCAGAATTTCCTTCCTTTTTAAAATTTTTCTGCATTCCAATCATCCATTATTTCCTTCATTTTTAAAGGCTGAATAATATTCCATTGTATGTATATATGCCATTTGATTATCCACTCATTCATTAATGGACACATGAGTTGCTTCCACATTTTGGCTGTTGTGAATAACGCTACTATGAACATGAGTGTATAAATACCTGTTTGAGTCCCTACTTTTAATTCTTTTTCGTATATACTGAGAAATGGAAGTGCTGAACCATATGGTAATTCTAAGTTTAGTTATTTAAGAAACCACCATGCTGCCTTCCACAGGGAATGCACTATTCGACATTCCCACCAGCAATGCATTAGGGTTCCAATTTCTCCACATCATCGCCAACACTTAGGACTTTCTATTTTTTGAGAATAGCCATTCTAATAGATGCGAATAGGTATCTCATGGTTTCGATTTGCATTTCTTTAATGATTAGTGATGTAGAGCATCTTGCCATGTGCTTAAGTCATCTGTATATCTTTTTTGGAGAAACGTCTATTCAAGTCCTTTGCTCATTCCTTGTTTTTTTTTTTGTTTGTTTGTTTTTATTATTGAGTTGTAGGTATTCTCTACATATTCTGATTATTAACTGTTTACCAGATATATGATTTTCAAATCTTTTCATTTATTCTATGAGTTGCTTTTTCACTCTGCTGGTGGTGTTTTTGGATGCACAGAAGTTTTTAATTTTGATGAAGTCTAATTTGCCTTTTTCTTTTGTTTGCCTGTGTCATGTCCAACAAGTCATTGCCAAATACTGTGTGTCACGAAGTTTTTCCCCTATGTTTTCCTACAAAAGTCCTATAGTTTTAGATCTTACATTTAGATCTTTGATCCATTTGGAGTTATTTTTGGTAGATGGTGTTAAGTAAGGATCCAACTTCATTCTTTTGGGATCACATGTGAATATTCAGTTTTCCTAATGTGTTAAAAAGACTGTCCTTTCCCCATCAAATAGCCTTGGCACCTTTGTCAAAAAATATCTGACCATATACAAGAGGGGTTATTTCTGGGCTCTCTCTTCTATTCCATTTGTCTAAATGTCTGCCTTTATGCCAGCACCACATTGTTTTGATTACCATAGCTTCGTAGTAAGTTTTGAAATCAGGAAGTGTGGGACCTCCAACCTAGTTCTTCCTTTTCAAGATTGCTTTGGCTACTCACAGCCCCTTGAGATTCCATGGGAATTTTGGGGTTAATTTTTCTATTTTGATAGGAATTACATTAAATCTTCAGATCCCTTTGGGTAGTGACAATCAATATAAAATCTCCCAATCCAGCCAGGTGTGGTGGCTCACACCTGTAATCCCAGCACTTTGAGAGGCCGAGGCGGGTGGATCATGAGGTCAGGAGACTGAGACCATCCTGGCTAACACAGTGAAACCCCATCTCTATTAAAAAAATACAAAAAAAATTAGCCAGGCGTGGTGGCGGGCGCCTGTAGTCCCAGCTACTCAGGAGGCTGAGGCAGGAGAATGGCACGAACCTGGGAGGTGGAGCATGCAGTGAGCCGAGATCACGCCACTGCACTCCAGCCTGGGCAACAGAGCGAGACTCCATCTCAAAAAAATAAATAAATAAAATAAAATCTCCCAATCCATAAGCACAGGAAGTCTTTCCATTTGTTTGTTTTCTTTAATATACTCATTTTTTACAGGTAAGAAAAGTGAGGTCATTCTTGACGCATACTTGAGAATAGCTCCAAAAATAAGAGGCCTACAGGTTCAAGGTCAGGGCACTGGTCCCTGAAATTCATGCCCTGTCCCCCAATAGAAGCGGTTCCTACAGGGAACACTTTCCTGTCACCCTTGAACTCTTAGACTCCTGCAGCCTCTAACCTCATCTCTTACTTATCCCTCACTCATGCCATGATTCATTTAGCTAAGAAGAACTATAGGCTGATGGAACAGAAAGCTGTTGTTTGCCTACCCAGCATCTATCCTCCCTTCTTGATAGCATCACAGTTTTCCTCGGGGAACCACTTCTCCTCTTTGCTCATGTGTTCTGGATGGGGCTGCCCCACCTGGGTTTCAGGAGCAGTCAGGCCTACTTCATTGGGACATTTAATTTCCTTGGCCAGTTAGTGATCCACAAAGGGCATAGTAGGTTCAATGAGAGCAAATCCCAGGAATTTTACTGGAATGACAGCAGGAAAGGCACTTTGGTCCTACAAGACTGTAAGCAACAAGGATGAGACAAATCTGGGGTTGTGAGGGGCCACCCCATGGGAGCCACAGACAATGCCAGTGTAGAGCAAAGCCAACCAAGAAACGAAGAGAGAGCTTGATGAAGACATCATCTAATCACCTGGATACAATTATGTCTGAATAAATAAATATGAACCTTTCAGTTACATGAGCCAATCACTTCCTTTTTGCTTAAGCTTCATCAGCTTAGATTCTGTCCCTGGCAACCGAAAACATCCTAATTGAGTCCACTGTAATCTAGTCCCTAATACCAAACTTATACAAGTTTTTAAGTCGGTTTTTCAATGACTCTCTGAGCAAATTAATTAAATATTTACATGGTCTTATTCCACAAAGGATTCAAGGTGCCTTACAAATTATATATTATACAATATAAAAGGAAAAGTTATTAATTATAAAACCAGGCCCTGGTGAAAGACAGCCCCAAGGGAACATTAGCATGCAGTTACCATGCGTAATACAGGGGCCCTGAGGGTTACTAAATCCAGGCAACAAATTTGGCTCTGGGCTTCCTGTCAGCCAAGGCAAAAATGGAAACAGGGTTAACAAAAACAGTTCATCCAATTATCCATTCATTTCAAGAGCTGTTTAAATGTTCAAGAGCATCTAAAATCTATTTAGATGTAATCTTCAAACCACCTCCTATCGTCTTTTCCAAGGAAGGTTTGTTACTTGATCTATAAAGTTTCCTCTAATGGTCCATAACTACCATACAACACCACAAGGACGCTTCTTAAGGCCAAGGGCAGCTTATCTTGGTGTCCTTCCCAGTGCCTGATAAATAGCAGGCACTCAATAAGTCTGTGCTTCCTGAATACAATTAAAGTATGCTGTGCTGCCAAGATCTAACTAGGCTCACGCACCTGTGAGGATCACAAATCCAATCACAAAGAAAAAGAGTTGCCACAAGAGAGCTGAGTCACACTCCTTACATAAATCTTCAGTCTGTGACACATTTTTAGATCTTCATCTAACATGAACCAAATCATAATGAGATACTTCCATCTACACTTTGGATGAATCTAGAACAGGAAAGCTGCTCACTCACTCAAGTTAAACTGTAGGCTTTCTACATCATATTGGCTTTGCCGATAATTCACTTATGCTAAATGTCCATTTTAAAACCACTGGGTCTAATTGCAAAGGCTTTAGTTCAGTAGTCAAAACAGAGACATTGAAAAGAAGAGTTAATTGGGGGCTAGATGAATGTCATTAAGAGGCATCTGTCCTTAGTGGGATATCTATGTAATTGAAAAAAAAAAAAAAAAAAAAAAAAAAGGTCTGAAAAAGGCTTTTGGTGACGTGTACATTGTTAATCCAAAAAGCTGAGATACAGTGACCCAGGTGTGATGGTTCATGCCTGTAATCCCAGCACTTTGGGAGGCCACCAAGGGAGCCTAGGAGTTTGAGATCGACTTATGCAATATATGGAGACCCCATCTCTACAAATAACTAAAAAAATTTTTAAAGGGCTGTTTAAATGTCCAAGAGCATCTAAAATCCTGTCCCCCAATAAAAGCAGCCCCTACAGGGGACACTTTCCCATCACCCTTTAACTCTTAGACTCCTGTAGCTTCTAACCTCATCTCTTACTTCCTCCTCACTCACGCCATGATTCATTTCCCAGGGATTTTTCCTGGGAAAGAATTCCGTTGTTTGACACAGGCTTCATTAAGGACCCCATTTCTACATTGCATCGATGTGAGTATAGCGTAGTGGATAAGAACACTGGCTTTTGACTGAAGTCCTTCTTCCATTCTTTACTAACTGTGTGACTTTCTGGAATTTTCTTAGGCTCTCAGTTCTCTGTGAAATGGGAGTAAGAATATCTCCGAAAGATGTCTTAAGTATTATGTAGCAAAATATTTGTAAAACACTTAGCACAGTTCCTGGCACATAGTAAAGACTTCAATATAAAATGCATGTGTATGTGTGTGAGTGGGCGTGTGTGTGTGTGTGTGTGTGTGTGTGTGTGTATGTCTGTGTGTATGTGTGTTGGCATGTGTCTAAACTAAGGTGACTGGAATATAAGCCAATGCCTAAAATCACAGAATGGGCAAATCTTGGTGACTTAGCTACTTAGAATTGATTCATTTATTCATTTTATATTAGACATTTGACATATACAGGACAGACTAATTCAACTTTTCAAAATAATAAACGTATTAGAAAGGCCTGAGAAAGCATCCCATGGGGAAAGAAATATAAAACCCAAACCACAATAGGCGCACAGTGACACAGCATCCCTCCTGTCATGGCCAGATCCCAGACATCCTCACCAATGTCTGAAGTGCAAAGTTACATTTATACATGGTAGCTCTGAAAGGGAAAACTCAAGTCATTTCTTGCCAGAATCTGCATTGTGGTTGTCCGTCAACTACACAGCCTGAAGCACCCTCCTCCCTACCTGAATTGTCAAGTTGCTTTTGGTATTCAGGACTTTCCTCTCGGCATCCTGGAATGCTTTCTGCAGCCTCTGTTCCATTGTCTGAGCAAACTTGCAGGACTGTATGTTGTCCGCTTGGCTCACAAACTGCAGCACTAGAATGAGAGTAGTCAATCAGTGTTCACCAAAGCTCCATGCCTCAGTTCCTTGGATTTAACGGTGGTCATTATATAAAACAGCATGATTTCAGATGAGAGGAATTACGCAAATAAATAATAAGGCCAGACAAGGTTTGATTGTAGTTTTGAAAGTGGCTCTTAAGATGATTTATAAGACAGAAGAATTAAAAGCACGATCAAACCAGAGATTCCCTCCAATGCAAAAGATTTTATGATTTTATCTGATTGGAATACGTAGACATCTGTTCGAGACTGACAAATCATAATCTAAGAGAGATCGTGCCTTCTGTTTCTTCGGAGGGAAGAAAATCAATTGACCTCCATTGCTAAGTTGATTGAGTGTTTTGATTTTAAGAGTTTCTCCACTCCTGTAGTTACAAACTTTGCAGACCAGAAATCACCAGAAAGTCTGAAAAAAATATATTCTAAGACCTAAACTCAGAGATTCTCATTCAGTGGCATCTGGAACCCATTGCTCCAAACTATAGATTTTTTTTGCACGTTCCACTATTATTAGTATCCACTGATAATATAGAAAGAAATATAAAATATAGTACCTGGTGCTCAAAAGTACTAAGTACATAAATTGGGAAGGAAGGCTTCTATGATAGAACATTTCTAGCAAATCTAGGGTTGAAAGAGTTTAGGCTCATGTGCAAGGAACTTGGAAATTTGATGAGCAGGACCCCTTGAAGAAGATTCACAGGGACTTTAAAAAATGACATAGCAGCTAGTGATGGAGTTTTTAAACAGGTGTCCACTTGGTACTGCCCTGAACCCAAGAATGGATAAAATCCTTTCCTTCCGAGTCACTTGCCTGTTTTTAGCTGGAAGTAGCCTGCAGGCTGGGGATTCCATGGGGAGGCAAGTACTGCCACAGACTGTAAGTTTGGGGTATGTTGCTTCAGGTCTGCAGTGACGTTGCTGACTCCATACACACCCAGCATTTCCATCACCACAGCAGGCAAATACACCAACCTCCCTTTGGTAGCATAATAACCAACTGTGACATTATGAGAATATTCCAGAATGTCCACCTACAAAACAAATGGACCCACAAAACCCATTGTTTATTTCCACAGTACTTTAAGTTCTTCTTGGTATTTCTTAGAACCACGGCTGTTAGAAACAAGACTGGAGAATAGAACTTTCTCATTCAACAAATATTCTTAACAATCCTATAAAGCATAATTTGGACTGGCAAGTCTCAAAATATCACAAAAACAACAAAATATAATTTACATCAAATCTTCATGGAATAGAATTGAATCTGTATCTTCTTTATTCTTTAAGTGCCTCAGTATAATCCTGTGACCATCCATTATTATTACCAAAAAGGTAGAGAGGAGAAAGTAGTTCAAAGAGATTTTCAGTGAATGAAATGCTGGGGGAAATCACTTTTTGTATTTCTCATCATTTATGAGAATTAAAAGGTAGAAATGATAGATTAAGTGGGGGCACCTTTGGGGCACAGGTCAAGAAGTAAGTAAAGTGAATTCCTCTTTCTAGAAGCAGAGAGAAGACTCGTTCAGACTCTGTCCTTGGCTTGTAAATTGGTTCAAGACCAAGGCGGGGATGCACCACAGAGAATTTCTCCGACAGCTGAATCCTAGGGGACACTGATGGTCTGAGCTCTTTCTGTCTCAATTGTAGGATTTTGAGGCTTTAGATTTTATTCTTATTTTTCCTTTCTTGATGTTACATATTTACAGTTCAGGTTTTTTAAAAATTTCTTTTGGTTTTTATATATTAAATGTAATGTTTATTATAGAATTTGTGTATTTGAAAAACAGAGAAAAGAGTAACATATATAAACACATAGATATATGTATGTAGCTCCTTTTTTTCTAAGTTTTTATTGTGGTAAAATACACACAATATACAATCTACCATCTTAACCATTTTTTAGTATGCTGTTCAGTGCTATTAAACACAATCATAATGGGTGTACAGCTATCACTACCATCCATTTCCAGAACTCTTTTCATCTTGTAAAACTGGAACTCAGGGTTTCGTTTTGTGTTTGTTTTTTTTTTTTTGGACAGGGTCTTGCTCTGTCACCCAGACTGGAGTACAGTGGTGTGATCACAGCTCACTGCAGCCTTGACCTCCTGGGCTCAAGCAATTCTCCCACCTCAGCCTCTCGAGTAGCTAGGACTATAGGTGTGTGCCACCATACCTGGCTAATTTACATATGTTTTGTAGAGATGGAGGTCTCACTACATTGCCCACACTGATCTCAAACTGCTGGCCTCAAGTGACCCTCCCACCTCGGCCTCCTAAACTGTTGGGACTATAGGCATGAACCACTGTGCCCGGCCAGTAAGTTTTTGACACCTGCTATCTCCCCATCTTCTTGCATCTCCGTGTGTATTTTCCAAAGGAAGCAAGACAACTGATTTTGCAACAGGATGCGTGTGCCTTTCCTTCCTCCACATTGTGTGCTCCCCCTCAGTTTTTCCTGAAGATGGTGCTCAAGATGATTTTAGGTGGAACAAGAGGTATTTCAGCATGGAACGTGGACACAGCACAAGACGACATTAAATCAACTAAACCACTCAGTGAGAAAGTTGTTCCCTTTCAACCCTTCCAATGATCCCAAGGAATAAGTCTCAGTTTAGTGAATATTTGCTTTTAACATTTCTCTAACCTTTGCTAATTCCTTTTTAAAATAAACAAAGAAACAAAGGGATACCAGGCTCAGCCTTAGAGCTTTCTGCAAGCAACAACCTCTAGCTTGAATTTAACAAGCTGTTTGGTTTCCACTATTCTCATTCTTACCATTACCTTTTATTTGTGGCAAATGATCTTGATTTCCATTTATGGTGTAATATCAAATGCCTTTTCTACTTAAGTTTTTAAAAGAAAGCCCGTTAAGAAAAAAAAAAACAAAAAAAAACAAAACAAAAACAACGAATACTCATGGTCACACTGGTCTGTGATGATATGCAGCAATAGACCAAAACTATAAAAGTAGTTTGAGAATGACTGAAGATTAGTGAAAATTGTATCAGGCAACTAAATGGAAATATTCACCTTTTCAACTTCCCATAAAGTTTCTGGTGCAGAAATCATAAGAGCCTCTCATAGAATGCATTTCTTTCTTTTTTTTTTTCTTTTTTAGAAATATATAAAAGAGATCGACAATGACCAATAAAGTATGTGCCAAATCTCCTTTCTAGTCCTCGGTGTTGATGGGAGGGAAGGGGGTCGGTAAGCTGACTGCAGCTGTAGGACAGAACATCAAAAGAACAAGCCAGAGCAATAGTTTTTAGTGGTGCAAACGGGAGTCTACTGACTGCCAACTGCATTTACTGTTTGAAAACTTGGAATCAAACCCAAAGATGTAAAGTGAAGCTTCCATCTCTTAGCTAAGCCATCAAAATCAGCCAGCACTCATTAAACAGTACTTGGCATTAAAAGAAAAAGTGTTTACTTCCCTGTCTGCAGTGGGCACTTTAAGCAAAGACAGACTCGATTTACAGGTCAGGGTAATTTTTGAATGTCCAGAAATAAATCACTCTTTACGATAGTGACAAAAATAAGGGGAAAAGCAACGGAGAGTTTTCTAGAGAATTACACGAACAACGTAAATACTTTCCCCAAACGATGGGATAATGGGATGGTTTAAAACAATATATCCAGGCTTGTTTGTTCGTTTGTTTTTGAGGCAGAGACTCACTCTGTCGGCCAGGCTGGAGTGCAGTGGCACGATCTCAGCTCACTGCAACCTCCACCTCCCGGATTCAAGCGATTCTCCTGCCTCAGCCTCCAAGTAGCTACGAGGCACCCACCACCACGCCCAGCTAATTTTTGTATTTTTAGTAGAGACGGGGTTTTACCATGTTGCCAGGCTGGTCTCGAACTCCTGACCTCAAGTGATCACCCACCTCGGCCTTCCAAAGTGTTAGGATTACAGATGTGAGCCACACACCTGGCCAATATATCCAATCTTTAAAAAGAAATCTAGCCATAAAGCAATTAGTCTCCATTTTCCATCTCAAAATTAGACCTTTTTCTTGAGCCACTACACATTAGCTAGTTGTCAAAGTGAAGACAGATTCTACTTCTGGCCAGTGTTGTTATGATGTCTAGAAAGGAGGAAAACAATCTCAACATATTCTAGACCCAAGAGCCAGACTGTGATGGATTAGCTTGGTTACAAAGCAAAGCACTTACGTGAGCTGAGACATCGTTCTGGTGGAAAGCCTTCCGCAATGCCTGTGTGAGCCCTTTGGCGATACTGAACTTCAAGGCTTCACTGAGCTGCGTTCTCCTTTGGGTGAGAAAGAGAACTGTGGAGCAAAATAGAAGCATGGCAATCAGGCAAGGCGGCAAGCCTCATCATTCACTTGCCCTCCGCTCCTCCCAGCCACCACCTTCTGCAAGTTCTGGGCAGAGATGGTAAGCACAGGGCCATCAGTGACGGGGTGGGCTGGGCTGGTAGCTCTGTGGGTCCTGCTAAAGTCCTAAGGAAAGAAGGCCCTAGCCATTTGTGTGACCCAAACAGAGAGAGAGCTGGTATGCTGGTGGCATTTCATTTCTGACAGATGCTGCCTCTGACTTTGAAAGCCGGCTCGACAGTGCATGCGGTGAAATTCCTGCAACACCATTCACGGACAGCCTCCTTAGGTGCAGGCCCTGAGCTCAGTGCTGCAGCCTCAAACAACCCTGGATTAGGAAGGTGCCATTGCCGTCTCACAAGTGGGATGGAGACACAGGACAGAGAATAGGCATTTGGGATCCAATGTGACAGGTGTTGTTTGAAGGGAAGCCTAGGATGCTGCCAGAGCTCCTAGGAGCACCCAGCCCTGAGTTTGGTAAAGGGATGGGGATCAGGGAGAATTTCCATTGGAACTGATGCTTCAGCTAAGTTCTGAAGGATCACAAGAGTGAAATTTGACAAGGGGGAAGAGATTCCCCTCACCCCCTCTCAGCAGAGGGAGTACCAAGCACAAAGGCACAGGGGAAAGAAGCAAAATATTTCAGTGTACGGTAGTTCCCTCTTAGCCACAGTGTTGCTTTCCATGGTTTTATGTACTGGAGTCAACCACAGTCTGAAAACAGGTGAGTATGGTATTTTGAGAGAGAGAGTCAAAGAGAGGGAGAAAAAGACCACATTCACATCACTCTTATTACAGTCTATTGTTACCCTTGTTCTGTTTTATTACTAGTTGTTGTTGACCTTTACTGCACCTAACTTACAAATTAAGCTTTATCATACGTATGTATGAATAGAAAAATTCGCAGTTGATATAGGGACTGGTACTACCTGCAGTTTCAGGCATCCACTGGGGGTCTTGGAATAGATCCCCTGCAGATAAGAGGGGATGACTGTAAATATATGTTTAAGCTTGGTCCTAAGGGCAATGAGAAATGAGTTTTAAGCAAAGGAATGCATTTTAGAAGGTTCTCGACTGCAGACTGGAGAACAGATTGAAGAGGGGGGACTCTGAAGGCAGAGAGATAAATGTGGCTGTTGTGGCAGAAATTTAGGTGAGTGATGATGACAGTGTGAACTAGGGAAGTGGCAGTGTGAATGAGGATGGAGAGAAGGGGTATCCAGGAGGTAGAAGTGAAAGGAACTGGTGATTGATTAGATGTAGCTGGGTTGGTGGGGGGCTGGGAAGAAGACAGAGAAGACAATGTTTCCAACTTCTGCCTCTGAGCGGCCAGGGCTGCCTGCCACCCAGAGGAGAGTGGAATGGAGCGGGGACAGAGAGTGGAAACCCAGATGGTATAATTTCTTGAGAAACAGAAAGAGATACTGTACTTTTTGCTATGCCTAATTTCACAATTTCCCATTTTAGAATAGGATATGTCTCAAGATATAATTTCATTTAATTCTTTGTGGGGTGAGGAGGAAGGCAGGATGTGAGCATTCAACACTGGCGTGCTCTTCCAAATAATTTGTCTAATGTTTTTTCTAGCAAACATTGCCACACTATGAAAAGCTCTCCATGCATTCTAGGCCTGCTTTGCTACAGCTGGGGAGTGGGGGCTTGAAAGATAGCATCCCATCCTTGCTCACAATTCTGGTGCTGCCCATCCCACTTTTTCAAGACAATCTTCTTTCTAACATCAAAAGAAATCCTGGGCTCCCACACAGTGTGCAGAAGTTGTACTTTTGCTATCAGCTAATTGAAAAAATGCAAGACAAAAGCCTTTCTGAACTCTGTAGCACTTTCCAAGATGTTATATTTTACGAACCACATCATTCATTCACGTAAGACATCACTGATGCAAAACAGTACCTTTGCATTCTTAGACCCACCGGCAGAACTGTAGTTTCCGGGGACTTCTGATACCAGGACTGATCCTAGGACCAGACCCATGCTGCATCAGGCTCTCTCTCCTCTAACACTTGCTAAATCTCATGGTTTTGTAGCCTTGGCCCTATGGATGTTTTAGGCTGGATTAATTTTTGTGGTTGGGGCTGTTCTGCACATTGTAAGATGTTGAGCAGTATCCCTAGTCTCTATCCCACCAGATTTTAGTAGTACCTCCAGCCACCAAGTATAACAACCAAAAATGTCTCCAGACATAGCCAAATGTCCCTGGGGGAGGGTGAAAAATCTCCCCTGGTTGAGGACCACAGATCTAAAACAAACATTATTGTTACATCTCTGAGGCCAGGCTTGCTGCTTTCAGATCAGAACAGTGGTCTCATACCTGTCTTCACCAGGAGCTTACTGGACATCTGACACTCCAGGTTGGATGCCATTTTGCCAGAAGTGACCACTGCAGCCGATGCGGCAGGAAGGGCAGCATCCGTGTTTTCTGCTCGCAACGGTGGCAACCGGGTGGCCTTCACTGAGGCTGTAATGGATGTCAGCGCGGCCGTGACTGTCAGTGGGCGTGGCGTGGATGCTCTGGGCATCTCCGGGTTGGTGGGGTTTGGGAGGCCAGTGTGCATGGCTTGTGGTTTCCTGGGGAGGTAAGTTGTAGACAACAGGCCAGAGGCAGTGCCCATGTTTCCTTGCATGGCTGTATGTGTGCTTGTGGTATGTCCTGTTCTTGCATACATGTAGGTTGGTGTGAACGGGAAGGCTGTATGGACTGCCCCTGGTGTCCTCTTTGGGCCAGATGCAGCCTTGTTTGTGCCATTTTTAGCCAGAGTAGTCACTGAACTGCTCTTAGCTGGTCCTGAGGCCACGGCCAAAGGGCTGCTGCTGGTGCCCTTAGCCACCAGGGCTGCAGACAATGCAGGTGGACTTGATTTCCTCAGAAACAATGTGACGGCAGCTGCTGCTGTTGGCTCTACCTTAGATGACGCTGTGTCCACTGTAAAGAGAGAAAAAACAAAGTTTGTCATTGGCTAGGAATGCACGTGTCACTTGTTCTGATGATGAATGGATGTAACTTATGGATTTGCTAGGGTGAAGTCTCTGTAATCTGGGCTTGCAGTGGACAGAACTTAGCCAAAACAACTCTAGGCTCATTAAGTTGATTAACCATAACAAGAATGCCGCTTACAGCACAGCTATGGTTGACAGCAAGAATGCTTACATTGTGAATAGTTTCGAAAGCTCAGGTGGGCACGGGACCAATGAGGTGACTACTTGGGGCTGCTAACTCACTCCTGATGGGGGTACGAGCTCCTTCAGAGCACGGCTGGTATCTGCGTTGAGCTTGAAGATGCTTTGACCACAAAAGCAGTCATGCCTGTTTTGGGGGTACTGGGAAACAAACTACCTGCATTAGTGGCTGCACCTGTCCATTTCTTGGGGTGCTGAGAGGCCCGCAGCACTCTGGAGGAGGTCCTGGGAAAGACACTGGTCGAAATAGAAGATTCAGCAGCAGAGTGATAGCTCAAGATGTTCTGGAATGGTGTGGAAGCATTTCTTTCAGGTGATGAATTGAGGTCACTGGACATTTCAGAACCTGTATCTGTTCCATCTGAAAGCATTTCCTGCAAGCTACCTGTAGAAGTTGGTCTTGACGAGGTTAGCAAAAGAGGATGTGCTGGCTGGTCGGGCAACTGTAGTTGAGACACAGAATGTTGAGTTGTGGGTGAGTAATACGCAACTCCAGCTGTTTGGAAGTCTATGGAATGGTTGTTATTGCTTGTGGGCCAGAGGTCTACATGGCTTCCAACCACGGTCATGTCTGACTGTTGCACAGGCTGCTCAGTGCTTGTACTGAGGAGTAGATCCTGAACGCTAAACCCTTCTGCAGTCACTGAATGCCCAGCAGTGTCTTTGAAATCCTGAGATTTTATGGCATTGGCAGCTGAAGTTAAACCACTGGGAGGAGCCGTTGGAGCCGTTGGAGCTAAATGAGTTTCCCAACTTGTGGTGCTAATTGTGTGTCCATTTAAATCATAATTTGTTTGCTGCTGCAAGCCAGATATTATTGATTCTGTGGAAAGGGATCCAGTTTCTGCTGAAAGAGAACTCCAGAAAACATCTGTGGTTGCTGGTTTTTTCATGTCTCCTATTGTTGAGGAATCATATACATCCATGGAGGAGGGCGATGCTCTCACCTGTTTGGAAGCTGAAGCTGGCAACCCAGAATGGTCCACAGCAGCTGCAGAAGCCTCTGGCTTGGTGTTGGAAAAGCCAAGAGATGGGAAAACAGTCTGGGTGGCTTGTATGGAGAGTATGGAAGGTAGAGGTGATCCGGAAGGAAGGGGATTTGTCCTTGGTGCTGTAACAATGGGAGATGAGACGTGATGGGTGCTGAAATCAGAGACAAATCCATTTACAGTGTGAAGACTCAAAACCTCTTTCCTTGGAAAGGCCTGGAGAGGAATCGTCACATTTGCCTCCTCATTTTTCCTTAAAATGGCTGTCACACTGTCCTTTTTCCACCGGGGAAATGTCCAAGATGTGGAAAGAAGATTAGGAACTCTGCCTGAGAGAAGCAAGTCTCTAGTTGCAGGAGGGGACCCATGACTGCCCTCTGCTGGAAGAGTGGGCATTTCTAGCACGGGAGATGGGGAGGCATGATTCTCTGTGGGCTGGAGGAAAGTAAGTACGGAGGGAAAGTCGATTGTCCCAGTTGATGGTGATGTGGGAACCGCCTCAGAAAGGATGGCTTGCTCTCGACCCAGTGCAGTGACATGCAGAGGAGAAGGCACCAAAGAAGAAGAGGTGTGTTCTGCCGAAAGGGCGGGCCCTCTGGAATTCTCTGGAGCTGCTGACAAATGCAGCGGGTTAGCAGAGTCGTTTGCAGTGTCAGGGGCTAGCTTTCTGCTGTTCATTTCTACGGCCCCTGATTCTGCAGTCTGGAAAAGTGGAGGCTCAGCCTCATGGGTCGCTGTGTCTGTATTCTTAAAAGTTGGCAAAGGCACCCCACTGTGCACTCTTCCAGCCATCCCAGCTTTAGTCTGCTGGGTGGATGCAGGATCTGAAGCCACTTCCAACACTGACCATGTGGGGCTTCCATCTGGAAGCTGAGGAAGACTTCCAAGTGCTGGGGGAGGGGGAGACGGATGGGACAGTTCTGCCATGGGGCTCAAAAACCCAGGTGTGGATGAGCCTGCTGAATGGGGACCCTCTGTTGGGGACAGCTCGGAATGCCACTTTGTTGAGGATCCAGAAACACCTAGATGAGGGATGCCTATGAGATCCTGAGCATTTTGGGATACAGTGTGGTCCATTTCATCAGAAAATGGGATTAGGGGATTAGCTATGTTCTGACCTGAAGAGGGGTCGGCTGGAGGCGTTTGGGGAACTAACGGCACTTTGGGGGGTTGCTCTGCTGGTTCAGAGATGATGGAATGAGGTGAGTCAGGAGCCAATGAAGAGGATGGAAGTGGAGGGAGGAGTGGGGGAATGTCTGACCTTGGGGGATGCTTTGAAATGGAGGGAGCCAATGCCCATACCGGCTGGGATGGGGGGACAGCACTGAAGGACGTCCCTGACGGGACTGTGGACAACGAGGGGAGCATGCTGGTGAGAGGCAAACCTGACACATCGGCTGCTTCTTGTCCCCCTTTAGGCCCCGGTTGGACCAGGGACTCGGTAGAATCCTTGGAAGGTTCGAGGGAGGAGCTATGTCCGCTTCCTTGGTAAAGGGAAGAAGAGAAGTCCACGTGAGCCCTAGTTCTGTGGTGTGTCTTGGACGCAGGGGTTCGGGCTGACTGTGGCAAGCTTGTGTTGTCAGAGGACTGTCCTAGCACGGTCTTGCTTCTGTCTGCTGCTGAGGAAGACTTGACTTCTGTGAAAGGCCATGTTGGTAAAACTGGTAACAATTTCCCAGGAGGAAATGACTCTGGAGTCCGGGTGACATTCATCTGTAGATTGTCTGTTCCTGTGAAACAAAATATCAGGCCGTCAGGGGTTGGATGTTCATGAAGCGCCTGCTGTGGTCAGGTGCTGGAGACAAAGGTGTGTGCAAGACAGGCTCTGCCTGGACCCATCACAGAAGGCTCAGGAAACAGAGTCAAACAACACATTACATAATATCAAGTAGGAAAATGTTGCAGCGAACCTACAGGGCAGGGGTGGTGGGAAGCAGTTTCTGATGAAGTGATGTTTAAGGAAAGATGTGGAAAATACTTGTGTATTAAAAAAAATTTTTTTGGTACCACCCAAAAGGCATGGACTGTGAAACTTGCAACCTAGAAACTCAAAGCTGAATGTGGTCAACTGCCATGGTCAATGACACCAAAATAACCTCATCCAGGAACCCAAAATGCACAAAACTAAAGAAGAACTGTGTATTCAAGCATGAATCTTTTTTTAGGATCCTGAGGCATCTCATATGAAATATTTGAGGTTGTCTGCGTTTGGAAAGATGGCTCCAATGAAACATATTTATCTTCCTGGATTTAAAAGGTTTCCAGGTGCTATCATTCACGCCATGTCAAACAGCAAAGGAGATTTTCTTTCAGATTAGGCTATTTCAGAAGAAAAAACCAGGAAGGAGACACTTCTCACAGGGCCTGGTGTCACAAAAGCACCTGCAGAGGGCAGAACTGTCGACACTCATGTGTGGCCCCACAGGCAGACAGACAAGGAGGCAGGGCATAAGCTGGTGACCTCTGCTAAAATGGAGGTGAGGAAACAACTCTTGGAAAGCTGGAAGTTCACTCTGAATTAGACAACATGCTGAAAAATTCCTTTCTCATTCTTCCTTTTCTTGTTTTTAAAATTCCCCATTCTTGGGATTTACAGATACCAAGAAATTGGCCTTACATCATTTTAAGAACTCATCAGGGTATAAGCCAATACTACTTCAGGCTGCTGACTTGATTTTATAGGAGAAACCAACTCCATCTCCTAGGCAGGCCATAATCAGATGCCCAGCTCAGCCTGACTGTCTCCTGATCACCAAATCAGGATCATTAGGGTGCTTTCTGCAGAGCCAAAGCTCCCTCTGGCCTCCACTGGCCCATCTCAAATAGAAATAAGTGGCAAAATGCATATATAGTTCCAAGACACCAAAATATGCATAGTATTTCATTAAAATGCATGCCCTCCTTAGGAACTGGTTCATGGTTTGCAATGGAAATTGTGTTTCTATGTTACCACATGCAGGTGGTACTCCCCCTCAGACACTTGCAATTTTACACAGAAGGTGGATACGGCTTTCATGCCTCAATCCTCCCTGTTCATGTTGCTTATCTCCTAGATAGCCTGAACTTCACACTTTGCATGCAGTCTTATCTGGTTACTTATATGGGTAAATACAACATCTGTATAAGGTATTTTTGCATTTTTGTATTTTTCAGTTAAACTTTAGAATCCACTTTTATGTGGATGTCAGGTGAAATCTGTGTAGGATTTCTTCTTTTGTACCTTCGTTTAAATGGATTCTCCAACTCATGGATTCAAGAATCAAAACAAATTCATCTTGTTTCAATTACAGAGCCTTGTAACTCAGAAAAAGGATGCTACAGGCTGAGCAGCTTTTGCTTTCAGCAGGAAGTTTTGCAAACTCACAAAAAAAAAAAAAAAATTCTGCGAACAGGATGAAGGAATGGGGGCTAATACCAAGGGATCTGTAACTGACTGAAGGACCATGGCCAAGAGAGACTGATGGAAAACTCCATGCTGAAGTGAAGAAAGACAGTCTCTAGTGGATTTGCTTCTACTGGACCTTGTTGTTTTCCAGACTAGAAACTAGTATTTCCCAAAGTAGCTCCTATGAAGCACAGTATTCCAAATGCCTCATGAAGAAAAGTTTCTATGAACAATCTTGAGAAGTGCTGTATACAAGATTCACATGTGAAAGTCATTAATGATGCTGACCATATCTTTCTGGCTCTCCCACTTCTAAGCCCACTGGGAGGACTGAACATCTTGGATACTTCTGTGGTTGATGGAGGCCATGTAACTAGTTCTGGCCAATGAGTTTGTAAGCAGAAATGACAAATGTCACTTCTGGGCTAGAACATTTAAGTGCTGGAGGAAGACTCTCCGGAACTTACTTTCTCCATAGCAAAACAAAACAAAAAGAAACAAAACCTAGCAACATATTTCAGTAAGTTTCTACTGAAAAACAGAAGGAGAAGACAAAGAAGGAGGAGAAAGAAGAAACTAGAAATGTTCAAAGTGTTTGCTGGTTCACCAGCCTGCATCTCCTATGGACTTTGCTGACCAAAGATATACAGGCAGCACGAGCAAGAAGTTAGCCTTTGCTATTTTATGTCACTGCAATTTGGGGGTTGTCATTCAAACATAACCTAACTTACCCTAACCTATCCAGAAACTGACACCAGAGTGGATTTGGAATTTATGTGGGTATATTCTCATCATCATGTAAATAAAGGCTCAGAAAAGTCTCATAGTCAAGAAAACATAAGAGGTATGTAGTAAAAAAATTAATAAATAGGATGTTGGATGATTTAATTAAACTTTGTTTAGCCAGTATTTCTCAAACCTATTTGACTGCTGGAATATGTTTGGGATATTTCTCAAAAACATTTAACCTCAGAATTTACTGACTTAAAAAAAAGCTCAATGATACACACAAAGCCAAGGGAGAAAGCATGTTCACTGAATTACCAAATGATACCAAATTCAGAAGAACTGATTTGAAGCATTTCAGAAAAACATGTTTCAAAGATATTCAGTCATGTTTCAAACTGACTGAAATTATTACTAAAGGAAGATATATATATAAGGATTAAATATAAAGGTTTGCCCTTAGTCCAAAAATTACCTAGACAGGAACAGGATGGGGGCACTTCCCTTTAAGAATAGCCTATGCTATCTGTAGGCAGAGTTGACTAGAGTTCCTGATGAACTAGAAGAGAAATATAGGCCAGCAAGGAAATGACAAATCCTTAGGTTACATTAATTTTTTTCACTCTTTAACTAGAAGAATAGTTCATACTTAGAAAATAATATCTACATGTAAAATAATATCTATATGTAAGTATCTATACTTAGAAAATAGTATCTATATGAAATGAACACTCGTGTGCCTCTTAGCTTAACAACAGAGTCAATATTTTCAGAGCCCTCTCCCTGGTATCTCTCTGGGTTCCCTCTGTCTTTCTTCTCCCCAGAGATAACCACCATTATAGGTTGAATTTTAAAACTTAGTTGATTTTCAAGGGGATCAGGTTTACTGTTCTCTGCCCTACTCAGCGCATACCTAGTCAGCTGGGGTGAATTCTGTCACATCTTAAGAAAACATTAAGAAACTGATAATATGCTAGTACATGATGCTTTTGGAGGTGTTTTACATTATAGAAAGGAAAAGGTTTATAAAGGGAGAGTCCCCATTTGCACACTGGAGTGAGGAGATCCCTGGTGGTACTCAAAACTTCATGACCAAAAAAGCATCTTGATATGGCTAGGCTTTGCGTCTCCACCCAAATCTCATCTGGAATTGTAATCCTCATAATCCCCACATGTCAAGGGAAAGACAGGTCGAGGTCATTGAATCACTGGGGTGGTTTCCTCCACGCTGTTCTCATGATAGTGAGTGAGTTCTAACAAAATCTGGTTTTATAAGGGGTTCTTCCCCCTTCACTCAGCACTTCACCTTCCTGCCACCTTGTAAAGAAGGTGCCTTGCTTCCCCTTCACCTTCCACCATGATTGTAAGTTTCTTGAGGCCTCCCCAGCCATGCTGATCTGTGAGTCAATTAAACCTCCCTCCTTTATAAATTACTCAAGTCTCGGGTATGTCTTTATAGCAGCGTGAAAACGGACTAATACATGTATCATTCGTATCAATTTTATTTAAAGATTTAGGGGAAACATACTCATATATAAAGATAAATATACTTTCTTGAGTAGAATGCAAAATTCAAATGACCGATCCAAGATAAAACTAAGGCCTTCAAAGACATGTTTGTGCCTGTCATTGACCCTGGGGTGTCAGTTTACTCTTCACTGTAATAGCCGGTATTAATTAGGTCAGTAAACATTTGGAAAGACTGATTCAAGAAACCATAATCTTCCTAAAACATGTGAAAAAGAAACTGGATGTGTTATTTAGTGCTCCAGGGACAGAACCAGGGACAGTGGGAAGAAGGTATAAAGACAGATACTAGAACTTAATAATAACAGAAACATTTCCTTAATTATCAAAACCACTGAAAACAAAATGAGCTGGCTTAAAGTCAGTGAGTTCTCCACCATTAGAAGTTTCCAAAAGCGCATATTTTAAGTTCACTCACCACACCTTTCCTTCCTTTCTTCCCTCCCTCCTTTCGTATCTTCCATCTGCAAATGCCTGTTGTATGCGGGACACTGGGTTAAGCAACGTCTTATGGAAAAACATACATGGTCTCTGACTTCATGGAACTCAGAATTCTATGGGAGATATGGACTCCAGCATTTTTCAAATGTAAAAATGATAAATGTTACAGATGAAAGATCCATAGTCCTATGATCTGACCAGGGAGGTCAGAAAGCACATCCCTGAGGAAGTGACTATCAAGAGCCAAAGAATGAATAAAAGTTAACCAAGCAAAGAGGGTAGGGAAAAGCATTCCACATAAAGGAACAAGCATATGCAAAGGCCCTGTGGCAGAAAGAGCCATCACAAGTACAAGGAACTGGCAGAAGGTAACCACAGCTAGATCAGGAACAGCAGGTGGGCAAGAAATGAGATTAAGGCTGCAGAGGGAGGCGACAGCCAGACCATTGCTCCAGTGGCCATCACCTCCCTCTGTAGCACTGTGGGTTTTAGTTTGATGGGGAGGGTGGGAGCAGGTGATGCACAGGAGCAAATTTATGTTTTGGAAAAACCATCCTGGCTGTGAATAACAGACGGGAAGGGACAAAAACAGCAGATGGCAGAGTGCTTAGAAAACACCTGCAGTTGTCCAGGCTCAAGATGACAGGAATGTTGTAAAGAGGAGTTGAGCCCTGCATGGGAGACGGAAACAGATCCTCCTTTATGGTCCCTTTCAATTCTCAGAGTTCCAGATTCTACTGTTGCTTTAAATATGTTTGTGTCTACACGTGCAATGTTTTGAGTTTTTTCTCCTTTATGCCTCCCATTGAGAGGGTGTGTCTATGCCCCCTCTCCTTGAATCTGAGTGGGCTTGAGTCTGTTTGACCAATAATGCCACGTGACTTCCAAAGCAACATCATCAAAGGCCAGGTCACTTTAGCTTGGTCTCCTGGAATGCTCGCTCTTGGGATGTTCCCTCTCTCTGTCTCTCCTGGAACCCAGCGCCCACTCTGTGAGCAGCCCACACCATGTGGAGAGGCTATGCCTGACCACTCCAATCCACAGTCCCAGCTGAGCCAAGCCTGCCTGGCATGCCAGCCCAGACAACAGACAGATGAATGAGGAAACCTCCAGACCATTCTTCCCCTAACCATTTGAATCACTCCAGTTGTCTGAATCGTCCCAACTGAGGCCCAGACATCATGAGGCAGGGAAAAGTCATCTGCACTATGCCCTGTCTGAATTCCCAAAACCATGGGCAAAATAAAATCTTGCTGTTTTATAGCACTGAGCCAGGGGTGGTTTGTTGTACTGTAATAATAACTGAAACAGTATATGTGTGGTCGTGTCCCTCACTTCTGGGAAATGAGTCTCTATAGCTTTAATCAGATTCTCAAAAGGATTCAGAAGCCAAAAATTAGTTAAGAACCCTTCACTTCAATGAAAAATAATTCTGCTTTATACACAAGATTTTAGAATTATGTCTATGCTAATTAGGTAAAACATATCTGTATTAATTAAAGTTGCATTATGGAAGGCCATAAGACAGAAAGACAAATTTTGAGGAGGAAATGAGAGAGAGCTGATGTTTATTAGGGAGAAGGAGAAAATAAATTAGGAGAAATAGGGCAAAACCAAATTACAGAGAACTTAAAACACACTTTAGGAAGGCAGTGAAGTAAAAATCTGATCTAGGTGGTGTGTCAGGCAGACTCTAATGTGACCCCATGATCTCCGTCTCCAGGTGATCATGCCTTTTATGATCCCCTCTCCTTGAGTATGAGCAGAACCTATGACTTTCTTTTTTCTCTTTTTTTTGGGGGGGATGGGGGGCAGGGTCTCACTCTGCCACCCAGGCTAGAGTGCAGTGGTGTGATCATGGCTTACTGCAGTCTTAACCTTTGGGCTCAAGGGATCCTCTCAGCTCAGCTTCCCTAATAGCTGGGAAGACAGGCATGCACCACCAAGCCCAGCTGATTTTTGTATTTTTTGTAGAGACAGGGTTTCGCCATGCCACGTAAGCTGATCTTAAACTCCTGGGCTCAAGTGATCTTCCCGCTACGGCCTCCCAAAGTGTTGAGATTACTGGCATGAGCCACCATGCCCTGCCAACCTGTGACTTTCTTCTAACAACAGAATAGGTGATGGATGTCACTCTTGTGATTATATGATCATATATAATAACCCATACTGCAAGCAGACTTCTTCTTGGTGCCTCAATGAAGTAAGAGGCCACAATGGGAAAGCCCAGCTGGTGAGAACTGTGGGTGGCCTCCAGAAACTACTGGGGTTTCTAGGAACCATGAACAGTCTCTTCGAGCTGATAGCCAGAAATAAGTCAAAGCCTTCAGTCTGGCAGCCACAAAGAAATGAATTATGCCAACAACCTGAGTGAGCTTGGAAGTGGATTCTTCCCCAGCCAAGCCTGCAGATGAGAACATGGCCCAGCCAATGCCATGAATGCAGCCCTGTGAGATCCTGTGCAGATAAGCAGTGTCCAACCTCTCAATTCACGGAAATTGTGAGATAATAAATGTATGTTGTTTTAAGCCACAAAGTTTGCAGGGATTTGTTACATAGCAATAGAAAACTAATACAGGTAGGAAGTAGGGAGCTTTGGAATGTTGTATGGTAAAGCAGGAGAGCAGGAAGAGGGAGAGCACAAGGTATCATGACTGAAGAGTAGCATGAAGAATGGTGAGAAGTTGCCATGAAGACAGTCAAAAAGAAGCACAAGTCAGTAAGTTTGTTTGGTACATCACAGAGAATGAGTCATAAAATAAAGATTCTAACATAGCACCTGAGACTTGGAGGAAGTTATTTAAAGAGAAGACAGAGCTTTGCAAGAGTAGAAACAAAACCACACCAGCAAAAACGCTGAAATGTTGCTATGAAACAGGTTGCACTCTTATTTTTTTATTTTTATTTTTTTTTGAGATGGAGTCTCGCTCTGTCGCCCAGGCTGAAGTGCAGTGGCGCGATCTCAGCTCACTGCAAGCTCTGCCTCCCGGGTTCATGCCATTCTCCTGCCTCAGCCTCCTGAGTAGCTGGGACGACAGGCGCCCGCCACTGTGCCTGGCTAATTTTTTGTATTTTTAGTAGAGACAGGGTTTCACCGTGGTCTTGATCTCCCGACCTCATGATCCCCCGCCTTGGCCTCCCAAAGTGCTGGGATTATACATGTGAGCCACTACACCCTGCCTGTACTCTTATTTTTAATTCCATTTTTCAAGAAAAAAAAATACCAAGCCATTCTGTCAAATTACTGAATTTTAGTTTTTCTCAATAAACTTCCACTGACTCCCCAGTGTCTCTCCTTCCCCCCCAAAAAACCATGACTTTCTTCTACTTAGACTAAATGACATGAATTACTGTTTGCTCACAAATATGGTAACAGTCTTCAAAAAAATTGTGGAAAGCAGCCAGGCACGGTGGTTCACACCTGTAATCCCAGCACTTTGGGAGGCCAAGGGGTGCGGATCACTTGAGGTTAGGAGTTCAAGACCAGCCTGATCAACATGGTGAAACCCCATCTCTACTGAAAATACAAAAAAAAAAAAAAAATTAGCTGAGTGTGGTGGTGGGCACCTATAATCCCAGCTACTCAGGAGGCTGAGACAGGAGAATAACTTGAACCTGGGAGGCAGAAGTTGCAGCAAGCCAAGATCACGCCATTGCACTCCAGAGAGCAAGACTCCATCTCAAATAAAAAAAAAAAAAAATTGTGGAAAGCAAAGATAAGTCCTACACACACGAGAGGGAGACGGACAGTGATGATGTGCTGCACAAGCCCCAGACTGGCTGCCTCTTCTGAATGTTTACAATGATTGTCCATCCAGGGACAAGCCAACAATCCCCTTGTGTTTGGACCGACAGTGTTTCCCACAAGGTGAATTAGTAGTCTAAAGAATTTTGCTGGAAAGTAGCTTAAATGGTAAGAAATTTAAGGAGGTGCTGGGTGAGGAAAGATAGGAAACAGAGATGGATTTATGTTGGAAACCAGAGTGAAAGCAAGCAAGATAAAGACTCTCAAAATAATAAAAAGTTAAAATGAGTCATCCCTCCCATCTCAAGGAAACAAGAATGGGTAGTCATACAAAACCCTATTCAATACACAATTTATACACATGCATTTTCACTAAGCTTGTCTGAGCCAGACAAGCTGAAATAAAACCATGATTCTTAGAGCTTCAGGAAAGTGACAAGTCATTTCTGTAAGACTATCAGGCTTAATAACTTCCACAAATTGGGAGCACGTGCACGTATGCACACGCAGGGTAAGTATCAAATGTTTTTCTGTGCTTTGCAAATTTGCATAGAATCCCATGAATGTTAAACTTAGCCTTGAACTAAACACATCAGAGAGCAGTTTATTATCATTGTGAAACATAAAAGGAATTAAGAAAGTGCTTAGCCAGGTTTGGACACATAGAACCTGTCATTGACTAACGTTAAAAAACAGTGTGAACTGCCCCCTGAGACTCCCCACATCTCAGACACCACATGGTTACACCAAGATGCATAATAACAGATTGCTCAGGCCTCTGTCTTCCCGAGGCTCTTAGCGCTGCTAGTTTATCATTCTCAGTTCTTACACACAAGACTCAGACCCAGGCTGTGATGCTGCTACACTCTAATTATTCCCGCCATGTAGCAAACAGAACTTTAACCTCAAGGAAGTGCACATGTACTGATCAGGCTCCCCTTCTGCTGTTACCTCCTGTCTGAACCTTTCCCCTGTCAGGCCTAGGGCTATATCAGTCCCCTGGTCATGATGCTTTTATCACAGACACCAGAGTCTGCTACTTAAGGAGTGTTCTCCCTCCAGGTTCAATGCTGCCCTGGATTGCTTCCTGCTTTGCTCAAAACTACTCTTGTAACCAGCCACAGTGGTGGTTCTTTCTCAATCAGCAGTGTCCCTTTCTTTGAAACACTGAGGGAGAAGAAAATCTTCCCAAGGTGTCGGTATAAGCATGACTGCATTTCCCACGACCGTCACAAGACAATCTACTTTGTCCTATTCACTGCCCACTGGCAGGTTTCCTTAAGGGCAGCACTTAAAGAAAAACAAAGTAGATCACTAGTAGCTCTTTAACAAAATAAATGAAGGAAATCAATCAAGAAACATTAATGGAGATGCCAAACTCCTCTCCCTTATATATCAGAGAAAAATATCTGCAGCTTTTGATCAGGTCCTAGAATCAGACTGGCTGGATTCAAATCCCACTTCTCCATTTGCTAACTGAGTAACCCTGGACAAGTTACTTAACATCTCTGTGCATCAGTTTCCTTATCTGTAAAATGGGAATAATTACAGTATTTACCTCATGAATGGTTTTAGGGGTTAAAATGAGTTGATACACATAAAGTCCTCAGAATAGTACTTATAGAGCACATAGTGGTCAAAAAGTGCTACTACTGTTACTATTATTATTATTATTATCATTATTTGTTCAGTCCAGGCTAGGCATGAATGCCATCAAAGTTTTGCTCAGAGGGCCAGGGTTCTGTCAGAACTCAGAAATCCCTGCAAATCATGGATTGTCAGAATCTCAAACATCTGTGCATGCCTCATAGATGGCAGGATATTTTCAAATCCATCACCTCACCTTGTTCTTCCACAGTACCTGTGAGATACAGGATGAAGGTTATTATCTCCATTTTACCAACGAGGAAACCAGAGCTCAGACAGGTCAAGGGCTGGCTTGGTCAAGGTCATATCAAGAGGTATTCTGCAGCCTAGTGTGACTCAGCCCTGGGACTCCAGAGCTGAGGCTCTCCGCACCACGTGGGAAGGAGTCAGTCTTCCTCCATCTCCAGATCTGGGGCAGGCTCCACTCTCCCAGAGTGGTCTGAGAAGACTGGGGCCCACAGAGCTGCCTCATTCTTCAGAGTCTGATGATGTCTCTCTCCAGGGCTGTCTCTGCAAACATTACTGAGCACGGCTCTAAATCACCAAGACCTGTCAAGGCTTCCATTTCCAGAAGGTCAAGAGATGGACTAAGAGCCACAGCTGTGCTGACGCATCCACCCACACCCAACCCACTTACGCTCCAAACCCCTCCATGGCCCTAAGTGCTGAAGTTTGGCGCCTGGGACCTTCTTGCCTAACATGATTCCTCTTGGGGCTTTTTAAAACGAAGTGCACCAGTTAATAGAATCAAATTGCCATTCCTTGAAGTGAGGCCAGCAAATAGAAGATTCTGTTGACTGCACTGATAGAAGCATTTTAACTTTCAAAGTTCTTTCACAGCTATTTCTTTTTTAAAAAAAGTTTGTTGCTAATCTTTTGTAGAATCAGGTTTAAAAGTAAAGCTGATACATCTCCCTCCCCATTTTGTTTTTGTTTTTGTTTTTGTTTTTGAGACAGAGTCTCACTCTGTCACGCAGGCTGGAGTGCAGTGGCACGATCTCAGCTCACGGTAACCTCCACCTCCTGGGTTCGAGCAATTCTCCTACCTCAGCTTCCCAAGTAACTGGGATTACGGGCACCAGCCACCACGCCTGGCTAAACTTTTTGTACTTTTAGTAGAGACGGGGTTTCAACCATATTGGTCAGGCTGTTCTCAAACTCCTGACCTCAAATGATCCACCCACCTTGGTCTCCCAAAGTGCTGGGATTACAGGCGTGAGCGTGAGCCACTGCACCTGGCTTCTCCACCTCCCCATTTTAAAAGTAATAGAATTTCACTTTCATTTCTTTCTAACCTGGGTTTACATGATCATCACAGAAAATTTAGAAAAGATGGAAAAGTAGAAAGAAAAGAAGAATCCCACTCCTCCCTCAGCCCTGACCATGTGCACATCCCACCACGTCAAGAAAACCGTAACTCATACTGTGGTAAATTTTATTTCCAGATGATGCTCTTGGAAAAGCTTTGGTTTGCTTGCTGGACAGACCTGTGATCACAATGCATTTCCAACTCTGCACTGCCTTTTCTCTTTTAACACAGCAAAATCATTTTTCCATATTGGATAAGGCTGCATGTTATCTCCACTAAGATGTGGCATTATAATTTGTCTAACAATCCCTGACTGTTACAACACAGGTTGATTATAAATTTTTAGAATTTCAGTGTCTCCTAATTTCGTCATCACAATCCCTACGCAGCAGGTAGGGAGGTCACAGTGACCTCTTTTGGGCCAGGGCATCACACACACAGAAGGTCACTTGTTTGGAAATACATTATCTGTGTCAAGAAAAGTAAACCAATGGGACTTAGGGGGGTTCTTCCCCCTTCTTCTCCCAGCATCTTTCTGACAGGGTCGTTAATAAGTTTAAAGTCAACCACAGAAAACACAATTAACCACCAATCACTAACCTTTAAAACCGGGACAGTCGTACTTGCAAATCTTTCCAAAGTTTCATATTAATTTTCACTATTTTATGCTAATGGCCCAAAGGAGAGTCGAGTCCATCTAAATCCATTAGGCAAGAAAGACTTTGGGGATACAGAAAATACCATACCTTTAAAAGAAAAGCAGTAATAGGGGCTTAGAGAATGGGGCAAAAAGACAAAACATCTTACTAGGGCTTCACACCATTTTGTAAAGGCCTAAATGTAAACCTCTTCTAAGTGAGAGTTCCCTAATTAACATGTCATTGTTCCCACAACTCTTTATTTTTAGCTCTATTAGAGTACTTTCCCCTTTCTGCTTAGTGTGATAGCCAGTTACGTCCCTTGTTTGCTCAATCATTTAGTTATTTATTCGACAAATATTTATGGGATGCTTCCTCTGGAAATCACTCCATCACAAAAGATTTACAAGCTGTGATCCTCACCATGAAGGTGGTCAAGTGTCACAGTTTGGTATGTGGGATCTGGAGACACAGCATCTGGGTTCCTGACCCAACTACCTTGTTCCAGCTGTGAAAACTCAGGCAAGTTACATGACCTCTCTGTGTCTGTTTGCTCCTTTCTAAGAAGAGGATAATAACATGTGTCTCACAAAACTGTTTTGAGGCTTAAAGGCATTCATCTTTTAAGAGTATTTGGAACATATCTTGGTATATGGTCAGCAGTCAATAAACATTTGTTACCATGATTGCCATCCAGAAGAGCAAAATCTAAGAGGTTTCTGAGTTGCATCTCTTGCCTAAACTATGGTAATACTTTTTTTTTTTTTTTGGAGACAGAGTCCCATTCTGTCATCCAGGCTGGAGTGCAGTGGCATGCCCATGGCTCACTGCAGCCTCAGCCTCCTGGGCTCAGGAGATGCTCCTACCTCAACCTCCCAAGTAGCTGGACTACAGGGACATACTGCCACACTCGTCTCATTTTTGTATTCTTTGTAGAGATGGGGATTTGCTTTGTTGCCCAGGTTGGTCTCAAATTCCTGGGCTCAAGCGGTCTGCCTGCCTAGGCCTCCCAAAGTGCTGGGATTACAGGCATAAGCCACCATACCTAGCCAATAAATTCTTATACTCCCACTTTTGTAGTCAACTTTTTCTTTTAATAGTTTTGGTTTCTTAAATTTTTTAAAAACATTTCAATAATTTTGGGGGAACAGGTGCTGTTTGGTTGCATGGAAAAGTTCTTTAGTGGTGATTTCTGAGATTTTGGTGCACCCACCAACCAAACACTATGCACTGTACCCAACATGTAGTCTTTTATCCTTCACCACCCTCGCACCTTTCCCCCAGAGTCCCCAGAGTCCATTATATCATTCTTCTGCCTTTGCATTCTCATAGCTTAGCTTCTGCTTATAGGTGAGAACGTACACTGTCTGGTTTTTCATTCCCAAGTGACTTCACTTACAATAATGGTCTCCAGCTCCATCCAGGTTGCTGCAAATGCCATTAGTTCATTCCTTTTTATGGTTGAGTGGTATTCTGTGGTATATATCTATATGTATCATTTTCTTTATCCACTCATTGGTTGATGGGCATTTAGGCTGGTTCCATACTTTGCAGTTGCTAATTGTGCTGCTATAAACATGCATGTGCAAATGTCTTTTTCATATAATGACTTCTTTTCCTCTGGGTAGATACCCAGTAGTGGGACTGCAGATCAAATGGCAGTTTTACTTGTAGTTCTTTAAGGAATCTCCATACTGTTTTCTATAGTGGTTGTACTAGTTTACATTCCCAACAGTGTAGAAGTATTCCCTTTTCACCACATTCACACCAATATCTTTATGTTTTGATTTTTTAACTATGGCCATTCTTGCGGGAGTAAGGTGGTATTGCACTGTGGTTTTGATTGGCTTTCTCTGATAACTAGTGATCTTGAACATTTTTTCATATGTTTGTTGGCCATTTGTATTAGTCTGTTCTCATGCTGCTAATAAAGACATACCTGAGAGTGGGTAATTTATAAAGGAAAAAGGTTTAATTGACTCACAGTTCCACATGGCTGGGGAGGTTTCACAATCATGGGTGGAGGTGAATGAGGAGCAAAGTTACATCTTACGTGGCAGCAGGCAAGAGAGCTTGCGTAGGGTAACTCCCCTTTAAAAAACCATCAGATTTCATGAGACTTATTCACTATCATGAGAACAGCATGGAAAAGACCCGCCCTCATGATTCAATTACTTCTCAGGTCCCTCCCATGACACATAGGAATTATGGGAGCTACAATTCAAGATGAGATTTGGGTGGGGACACAGCCAAACCATATTACCATTTGTAATATGTACCATCTTCTTTTCTTGTACCATCTTCTTTTGAGAGTTGTCTATTCATGTCCTTAACCCACTTTTTGATGGAATTATTTGTTTTATTTTCTTGCTGATTTGTTTGAATTCCTTGTAGATTCTGGATATTAGTCCTTTGTCAGATGCAAAGTTTGTGAATATCTTCTCCCACTCTGTGGGTTGTGTTTACTCTGATTATTTATTTTGCTGTGCAGAAGCTTTTTAGTTTAATTAGGTCCTATCTATTTATCTTTGTTTTTGTCACATTTGCTTTGGGGTTCCTGTCATAAACTCTTTACCTAAGTCAATGTCTAGAAGAGTTTTCCCAATGTTATCTTTTATAATTTTTATGATTTCAGGTCTTAGATTTAAGTCTTTGATCCATCTTGAGTTGATTTTTGTATAGGTGAGATATGAGGATCCAGTTTCACTCCTCTACATGTGGCTAGCCAATTATCCCAGCACCATTTGTTGAATAAGGTGTCCTTTCCCCACTTTATGTTTTTGTTTTGTTGAAGATTAGTTGGCTATATGTATTTGGCTTTATTTCTGGGTTCTCTATTCTGCTCCATTTTCCTCAATTATTCTCTCAAATAAGTTTTCCAAACTTTTACATTTCTCTTCTTCCTTGGGAACACCAATTATTCTTATGTTTGGGTCATTTGCATATAATCCCAAATTTCTTGGAGGCTTTGTTCATTTTTTCAATTCCATTTTCTTTGTCTTTGTTGGATTAGGTTAATTCAAAAGCCTTGTCTTTATGCTCTGAAGTTCTTTCTTCTACTTGCTTGATTCTACTGTTGAAACTTTCCAGTGTATTTTGCATTTCTGTATGTCTTTCATTTCCAGAAGTTATGATTGTCTTTTCTTTATAATATCTATTTCTCTGGAGACTTTTTCATCCATATCTTCTATTATTTTTTTAATTTCTTTAAGTTGGTTTTCACTTTTCTCTGGTACCTCCTTGAGTAGCTTTCTGACTTCTTTATGTGGCAATTCAGAGATTTCTTATTGGTTTGGATCCACTGCTGGAGAGCTAATGTGGTCTTTTAGGGTGTTATAGAACCTTGTTTGTCATATTACCAGAATTACTTTTCTAGTTCCTTCTTATTTGGGTAGACAGTTTCAGTGGAAAAATCTGGAACTCAAGGGCTCTGGTCCCATGGGGTGATTCCTTGAAGTAGTGCTCTCCCCGTTTCTCTAGGGATGGAGCTTCCTGAGAGACAGACTGCAGTGATTGTTATTGCCCTTCTGGGTCTAGCCACCCAGCACGACTACCAGACTCCAGACTGGTGCTGGGGAATGTCTGCAAAGAGTCCTGTGATATGATCCATCTTCAGGTCTCCCAGCTATGGATACCAGTATCTGCTCTGGTGAAGGTGGCAGGTGAGTGAAGTGGACTCTGTGAGAGTCCTTGGTTGTAGTTTCATTTAGTGTGCTGGTTTCCTCAAATACTGGTTATGCTAGCAGTGAAATTGTCACATGGACAGACTCAGGACTTCTGGCTACCCAGGATGTTGCAGGCGGTAGAATTAGCTGTTGTTTTCTCCTTCTTTGGAGCAGGGTTGTTCTGAGTTGCTGTAATGGCTTGAGTTGGTTGGCCTCCAGACAGGAGGTGGCACTTTTCAAGACAGCATAAGCTGCAGTAGAAGTGGGATATAAGCTTGCCCTGTGTTGGCCAAGATAAGTATTTACTTGGGTTTCTCAGGCAATAGGTGGGGCCATAGAGCTCCCAAGAGTTTGTCTTTTGTCTTCGGCTACCAGTGTGGGTACAGAAAAACCATCAGGTGGGGCTGGGATAGGCGGGTCTGAACTCTGACTCTCTTTGGGCAGGGCTTGCTGCAGCAACTGTGGGGAATGTGGGGGTGGGCGGCGTGCGAGTGGTTCTCAGGCCAACAGAGCTATGTTCCCAGAGAATTATGGCTGCCTCTGCTGTGTCATACAGGTTGCCAGGGAAGAGGGGGAAGCCGGCAGTGACAGGCCTCACCCAGCTCCCACACAGCCAGCAAAGCCAGTCTCATTCCTGCCATGCCTCACCAACAGCACCAAGTATACACCCAGGCAGCTGGTGAGCAGAGCTGAAATCTTGCCCCAGACAACAAGCCTCCCCACTGAGACAGCAAGCAGGGCTCTCAGGCTTCACCTCTCCCTGCCTGCCTGCAGCTTTGGCTGTGACTTCTGCACTCATATATGCACTTCCCATTCGTTCCCACAGCCCGCCCCTCACCAGATTCTACTCATGAAAATTTATGCTCAGGTCAAAATTATTACAAAGCTCAGCAAGAAGCTTCCTTCACCCTGTGGCCCCTCCCTAATTCTGCTGGCTGCCTTCCCCGACACCTGTGAGATAAGGCCAGGAATGATTTCCCTGGGTTCAAACTAGGGACTAGGAGTGCCTATAGGGTTCTTCCTGCTGCTGCTTCTATTTTTATATTTCTTCTATATTTGTATTTCTTTCAGCTCCTTAAATCTGTTTCAGTTCTAGGTAAGGTTAAATCCTTCTCCCAGGATCTGTATTTTCAGGTTCTCCAGTGGGGACGTGTGTCAGGGACCAACTTCCCCCGCCTCACACTGTGGGAACTCACAGTTTTGGGGCTGTCTTGCGGAGTCTGCAGCGCCAAGCTACTTCTTTCAAAGGCTCTACGAATTCTTTCGGTTTTCCTGGTATGTTCCTGCGGTAGTTCTTGGAGCTCAGGTTCACAGTGTGAGTCTCCACACTCTGTTCTGTCCATCCACATGGGAGCTGCATGTTAGTCCTGTCTCCTATCTGCCATTTTCCTCTTTACCCCTATACAAATCTGGTCAACGTTTTGTCTTCTCTGGAAGTTGTTCATATTTCTTACAATAAATCCCTTTTCTCTAACCGTAATTCTCCAATGAGTACCTAGGCAATCCATCTGGCTTTAGTGGCATTAGTAAGACTGACTGTGCTTCTGCATTAGATGTTTCCCCTTAAGTCTCCAGTCCGCTTATTTCCGCAAGCAAGTATGTGGTTTTGAAAATGACTTATTCATCATGGTCACAAAATGAGCATTTTCCCATTAAGATTTATCATAAATCTAACTCTAACTGAGATGCTGAGAGGAAAAAGTAGAGACAAACACATGCAGATACATAAATATATACAGCATTTATGTATATACTTTATACATATTTTTTAATTCAAAGCATTTTTAACAACTCTCTCAACTCTCAGTTGGAACAGTAAAAGCTATACCTAGAGGAAAATTTATAGCCTGAAATGTTTTAATTTCAAAAGAGACTTTTTAAAAGAAACTCCTTATTCATCTATAAAAATTAGAAACAGAAAATAAGTTCTTCTCCCCTCAAAAAATGAACTAATAAAAATAAAAGCTGGACCTAATGCATTATAACACAAAGAATAGTAGTAGCAAGGATAAATAAGTTCAAAAGACTTCTTTGGGTCTTTTGGAAGAAAAATTAAAAGAGTAAAATAGGTAAATCTTTCATAGGCCTGTTTAAGAAAAAAAAAAAGAGTGAACAGAAGTGTAAGACGTTAGGAACGAGAAAGGAGACAACTACAGATAAAGAAGAAAATAAAATAATTATGAGCGAATTCCATCTGCGACTCTGGCAAAAAGTTTGAAACCCTAGAGGAAATGAATAACATTGATAATCAAAATTAATCCAGAAATTAAAAACCTAAACAGACAGATTAACATAGGAAAAAGGAGCCACTTACCACAGAAAAAGGTAGGAGGGTCAGATATATTCAGCTGAATTCTATCTAATTTTTTTTTTAAATAGGTAATTCCAATGTTATTAAACTAATTCAGGCCTTTGAAATACACAGAAATGTCCCCAATTCATTTTATGAAACCAGTGCTGAGTTAGTACCAAAATCCAATCAAGATTTACTAAATAAATAAACCAATGATCATAATATGTACATAAATATGATGCAGCCGAGCAAAAATGTAGAAGGAGGCATGAAGAAGACCGCCATAAAAAACAGAAACCTGTGATCACATTTGTGCAATTATATAAAAACTATGTATGTACATATAATACATTGTTTAATAACACATAAATTGTCAATTAATACATAATAACTTTATCAAGTCCACAACAATCAACATAAGCACATACACCCAAAAGAATGTAACACTTTTCACTGCATTTAAGGATCCAGTAGTAAGATCCTACCCCAAATTCAGGACTCAGTGTTTTCCCAAAGGTTATGATGTGTAATCCCAGCCTTGTACCATCTACACTGGTACATGATAGGCAGAAAACGTCTCATTCATTTTGCATCTCACAGAGAATTTTGTTATATTGAAAAGAAAATAATCCTTCTAGTATATTAGGGGCATCCAGACAACCTGATATTCTCTAAAATTGAGAATAAGCAAAGATAGTCATGTCAGGATATCTGTTCCAATAAATAGATTTGAAGGGGGAAAGGGGTTCTCTATTCAAAGCAGTTTAGAGAATCTCTTATGGGAGAGTCACAGGGCATACAAGTACAGTAAGGACTTTGAAAAGTCTTGTGGTAAACAAAAGTTTTATTAAACTTAGAAAATCCCCAAATAAGTTGACTGCAGACTCTTTCTTCTTTTTTGTGTGATACCCGTTAATATCCCAAGGAACTGCAACTCTGAAGAACACTTTAGGGGAATTCCAGAGTTAAAGTCATTGTCTTAGCAATTTCAGACACTGAGATGAAAATCAAAGAACTGATGGGTAGACATAATCCATTGTAAAATCAGAAAACACATTTTTTGTCATTCCATGGCTGACAAATTATTCTACTTTTGTCGTATTTCAGGTTATATTTTACCAGGCTTATTCATGAACCCATATACTAATGCACAACATAAGGACATGCACCAAGAAAAATGTAAAATGCTGTAACAAATGTAGTAAAGATCATCTTTTTTTTTTTTTTTTTGAGAGAGAGTCTCACTCTGTCACCCAGGCTGGAGTATAGTGGCGCAATCATAGTTCATTGCAGCCTTGAACTCCGAGGATCAAGGGATCCTCCTGCCTCAGTCTCCCAAGTAGCTAGGACTACAGACGGACATCACCAGGCCCAGCTAATTTTTTTTAAAAAGGTTTTTTTTAGAGACAAGGTCTCTCTCTGTTACCCAGGCTGGTCTCAAATTCCTGGCCTCAAGTGATCCTCCTGCCTCACCCTCCCAAAGTGCTGGGATTACAGGCATGAATTATTATTATACTGATTGGTTCTAATGTCTTCTTGGGGCACTAAGTTAATTTCGGTAAGATGTTAATATCAATACTTGATCATTTTCTCCCCTGACTGGAAACACACAAGAAAAGTGGTCTACTGAAAAAGGCTGGGTGATGCTTCATGGGTACTGATGTTTTTCTTACAATTTGACACCAAAAACCTGCAGGTATCTATTTTGGGACCATAGAAGCAGAATATGTTCCCAATATTAATAACTAATACTATTATTAATTCTTAATTCCATATTCATTGATGAATGATTAGGTGGAAGTTTTACTGCAGAAGTCTAACGCCATTAATATATCACTACTTCAAGATTTGTTAATTCAGATTCTTATAAAAACAAATTACAGCCCAACTTTATTAGGAATGAATGATTAAACCGATCGCCTCTAAGATTTTAAAAAAGAAAATATTTAAGTAATAATTTTCAAGTCCTTTAGAACACCCAAACGCAAAAAGATAACAATATGTTTATAGCAAATAATTTTCATTTATAGTTTACTTGCCTTCAGTGTTTACATATATGGTCATATCAAAATAGCATTTATTTTAAAAATTCTATAATTCAGATGTTTCACAAACTGAGGCTACATTGTCTCTCATTTGACATAAAAGAATAAGGTCTATCTACATTAAATTGAAATTTGCTCCATCAACGAAAGTTCCATTTCTATCTCCTAATGCCTCAGCTTACCTAGTAATAACCATATCGTTAGACAGGATTTTTCAGTATTGACAATAGATTTTCCTTTATCCTTCCATTCTCCAATCTGTGACTAGCCACAGAGTATCAAGATGTCCGATCAGGACTAGGGGTGCCCACAGAGAAAGAGAGAAAGAACCAGAACGCTGGTACTTTCGTCACGTGGCTTAGCCAGTCCAGAGACCTTTCTTGTCTGAGAGAGGCCTAAGAGAGACATATATCATTGGCTGGAGTCTGGGAGGAGGTGCCATGTCTGCCTGCCACATACCAGAAAGGCAAGAGCCCGCAGTCAAAGTATTTACTGTATACATGAACCTTATCCTTTCCACACTCACTCAGTAAGCCTGCTGAGTACCTGCCACGTGCCAGACACGAAACTTCCTGAACATTTCCTACAGCCCGGCATTTTTCTAAGTGTTTACAAATGTGAACACATTTAAGCCTCACAACAAGGCTCTCAGGAAGGGACAAATTCTTATTCTCATTTTACAGATGCAGATGCAAGTACAGAAAAGTTAAAAACCTTACCCAAAGTCATACAGTTGGTAAGCAAGCGGTGGGGCTGTGACTTTAACTCAGACACTCTGGCCCCAGAGTCTACATTCTCAACCGCAACTGTATCCTGCCTCACTATAGAGCAGCACGTAAGATGAGGTCCCTACCCCAAGGTGTTTAGTATTCTTCTAAAAACATGAAGAGGTTACCTTTTAGAGATGCTTCATTTTTTAAGAGATGGGGTCTTGCTGTGTTTCCCGGGCTGGCATGCAGTGGCGCGATCATAGTTCACTGCAGCCTGGAAGCCATGGGCTTTTACAAGCAATCCTCCCACCTCAGCCTCCTGAGTAGCTAGGACTATGGGCATGTGCCACCATGCCCAGTGAATTTTGTTGTTTTTCTGTAGAAATAGGTCTTGCTCTGTTGCCCAGGCTGGTCTAGAACTCCAGGCCTCAAGCGATCCTTCCGTCTCAGCCTCCCAAAATGCTGAGATACAGGCATGAGCCACTGCACCAGGCTGAGATGTTACTTTTTAAAAACAAAACACTCAATTCAAGGTTTCTGAATGCCAGCTCAAACTTCAATCCTTGATGCAAAGTTTTCACCCAACCAAGAAAAAACAAGAAAAACAATTACGAGACAGAGAGAGAGAGAGAGAGAGAGAGAGAGAGAGAAAGTGTGTGAGTGTGTGTGTGTGTGTCCACCAATTGCCTTTCTGGGTCTAATGGACAATCCTCCATTTTAGTGTCAATATTTCCTTTGTTTTCTAAACAATAATGACAGCATGTGTAGCTACTGTTGTGTTAATGCCCTTACTTGACAAAATTAGAAGTTAGCAAATCTAAACTGAGTTTCCAAAATTTTTCGTTTTACTGGTCCATGAGCTCTCCAAGTCTGAAAATCGATGATCTACCTTTTTTTTTTGAAGAAGAAGGCATTATGTTAAGTGAAATAAGCCAGACACAGAAAGACCAATACTGCAGTAGCTCACTGATATGTGCAATCTAAAATAGCCAAACTCACAGACACAGAGAATAGAACAGTGGTTACTAGGGGCTGTTGGGGGAGAGAAATGGGGAAGTGTTGGTCAAAGGGTACACAATATTTCAGTAATAAAAAATAAATAAGGTCTGGAGATCCACCATACAGCATAGGACCCGTGACTCACAATACTGTATTGTATGCTTGAAAATTTGCTAAGAGGGTAGATCTTATATTATGTGCTCTTGCCACAAAAGGATAAAAAAGCAAGAGAGAAGAAACTTCGGGAGATGGTGGATAAGTTCAGGACATGGATAGTGATGATGGTTTGACAGTTTCATGGTATACTTATTTCCAAACACATCAAGTTATACACATTCAACATCTACAACTTTTTGTATGTCAATCATTCCTCAATAAAGTGGTTTAAAAAAATGGTGGTCTGATATTTCCTTTGATAGGTAAGTATCATAGAGAAGGATATTTCGTACCTCTTACTGCTGGGGTGGGGGAGGCAGAGAGGAAATGTGAGGAGGTCACCAGACTGGCAGCCTCCACAGAACATTCTGGCACTAAAGGTTGTGAGGGGCTTGTCTGAATGGCCAAGGACAAACTGCTTAAATGAAGACTTTTTAAATGATGGAAAACACTCTCCCTCTCTGATGTACCCCCTTCTAAAGAAAGAACAGTTGTTCTGAGGTCAGAATTTTATATAGCTTGTGATTTTCCACCCCTCCTGTTCAGTATCATTATATATGCACAGCTTCTTGAAGTTAAAAACGTAGACTACTACCTATGTGTAGTAGTCAAGATGAATAACAAACAATTCTATCTCCTACCCTGAAGTAACTGTTCACGCTCTTATTTTCACAGTAAATAATTGTTACAGCCATTTACTGGTGAAATAGTGACATGTTTTGTTGACTTACAAATACCAAGAGAAATCAAATGCTTCTTGTGGCAATTGGTTAAGTTGCTAATTACTTGTATTTGAGCTTGAAATCCTGGCTCTTCTCAAAAATAAAAATAAGTTATGACAAATATATGTCACTGGAGCATATAGAAATCAACATCTCTATTATAGTCTTCCTTAAAATCTACTCTCTCAAAAAAAATGGATTGAAATATTGAATAATTTAACCCTAAATGAATTTCACTAAGGTAAATCTGTTGGCTAGATCACTTGCACACATATATGTATCTTTATTCAGAATTCTGAGTATTTAACTGGTTATTTTTCATGCTAACCTACATTAGACAGTTCTCATGTTCAAAAAATCCAGTCTATTTAAGATTGAATTCCCCAAGAAAATGTACCACACATGTGAAAATGAGTACAGGCTGAGCTTCCCAAATCCAAAAATCCAAAATCTGAAATGCTCCAGAATCCAAAAGTCTTTCAGTGGCAACGTGACACTCAAAGGAAATGCTCAATGGAGCATTTTGGATTTCAGATTTTTGGATTTGGGATACTCTTATGATAAATATAATGTAAATATTCCCAAATCAAAACATATCTGAAACCTGAAACACTTCTATTCCCAAGCATTTCATATAAGGAATACTCCACCTGTAATTTAAATCAATGCCAGAAGAACTATTAGGGGAAAATAAAATTTAATAACCAAGGTTAGATTATTTTACAGCTTTAATGGCAACTTTAGAACATTAATAGCACAAAAGAATAAAACAGACTTTATAATATCATAGCAAGTAGAAAGCAAAATAGTAACTTTATTCCGTGAACTAAAAAGTCATAGTATGTCATAGTTCTTAGGTTTACAGCCACTATACAAGGGACAAAGCCAGAGTCAACTTTTCTTGAAAAGCAATTAAAAGAACAGATGAACACAAAGTAGTCTCCAATATGTAGTTGACTGCTGTGATTTCATCTATTTCAATGAACTCAAAGAGAAAGTTAATGTATGCTACAGGATCATACTCAAGGGAAATAGGGAAAACATCACACAATGGGCCAGGGGATCTGGATTCTGGTTGTAGTTCCCCGACATGCTCCCATTTAGATGTGAAGCACATCACTTTACCTGACTAAACCTCAGTTTCCCATCTGTAGCATGAGAAGTTGAAATCCAATTATCTATAAGAACTTGCTAATTTAGCATGATTTAAACCAAGAAATCATTTTCTCAGTAGTTTACCACCTTAGACATAGATTTATCTTGCTCAAGAAAAATTTTCCCTTTGCTATGTCCTTTTTTTTTTTTTGAGATAGAATCTTGCTCTGTTGCTCAGGCTGGATTGCAGCAGTGTAATCTCGGCTCACTGCAACCTCTGCCTCCCGGGTTCAAGCAATTTTCTGCCTCAGCCTCCCTAGTAGCTGGGGTTACAGGCGCCCACCACCACACCTGGCTAATTTCTGTATTTTTAGTAGAGATGGAGTTTCACCGTCTTGGCCAGGCTGGTCTTGAATTCCTAGCCTCGTGATCCACCGGCTTCAGCCTCCCAAAGTGCTAGGATTACAGGTGTGAGCCACCACGCCTGCCTGCAATGTCTTTTAAGTCTCTTAATCTGTAGGTTCTCCGCTTCCACTCCTTTTGCTCCTGAAGAAGAGCCTTTAACCTGCAGAGTTTCCCACAGTCTGGACTGTGCTGACACACATTCATGACTCATTTCAACATGTTTCTCTGTCCTCTGTATGTCCTAAAAATGGGCGGTTGCTTCCAGAAATAAAAGCATTTACATCCTCGCTTTTATTAACTTATAACATTTTGAAATGGGAATTAAATATTAATAATAATGACATAAAGGTGTTTAATTCAGTCTGTATGAACCCAACTCTTCCTCATTTGCCTAGGGCACTACCCCTTGCCAAGGGGGAATAAGGTATAATGGCCACATTCTCTACCAACACCAAGGATTCTTTTTACTAGAAAGCCAACTCTAGGCTCATATGCATTCAGGATATGGATATTACCCCAGGTATGATCTTGGCAAGTTTCCCTTCATCTTTCTATTTGCATTAGTCTCCTTTCTTCCCAGACCTACAGTTCCCCCAGCTACAGAGCTGTTACATAAGGTGGACCTGCCACATGGCGGCTGCCATTGTTAACGACTCCAGGAGGCAGCCCTTCAGCAGAAATAATAGAAATATGCTGCCTTAGAAGTGTGAACCCATCTCTCTTGGGGAAATGAACTCCAGAAGGCGAATTTAAAAACAGCATCTTAGTAGCAAAGGCGGAAAGGGAGAGACATACCCTAGCATCGTCATCGAGGAAACAATTCTGCCACCAGCCATTACAGCTGCATCATCTGCAAAAATGAGTATTCTATAGGCAGAGCAGATGTTCCAAAGCTGTGTCATTTGTAAAAATAAATGAGAAACGTGAATTGAAGATGCGACCTCACTCGATATCATCTTTGAGAGTAATAGCAATTAGGCACACTGAATATAATTAGAGCTGAGAATGCAAGGATCTTTCTTCAGTCTAAATATAACTGCAGAAAACATATTTTCAAAAAGTAAAATAACTCTCACTGTTGCCTGCCACCACACAGTTGCAAAGTGAGCCAGTCTAATTCTGGGGAGCTTAGACAAATGTGGCTGATTCCATACCTTGCTAAAAAAAGTTGCCAATTCTTCAGCCATAGGAGAAATTAAAGGTTGGGTTGGTCAGGAGGAAAACAGGTGTTTTTTGTTTGTTTGTTTGTTTGTTTAAGACTGAATAATTAGGAAGAAAAAGGCAGAGGAGGGAATTCATTTTTTCCCTCTAACTTCAGAGAATTAGGAATAACGGCTTCCCATATCCAACCCTGCAAGGAAGATAGGAGTAAGAAAACTTGGTAGATGGCTGGGCCTCAATTTCTTGCTCAGATATAGCTGTGGTAATTTGGTTGCTCAGATTTCTTGCTCAGGTATAGCTGATCACATCTCAAGAGTCACCTCCAGCTGATTGGTAGTGGCTGCCTAGACTGTTACGAAGAATTCTAAGCACAGTCCTGGATTGGCAGGGAAGGGTTCTGGGATCAATTAGCAATGCCTGCCTTGGGTGCTGTAGTGCAGAATGGCAGCATGAGTTTGGATAGATGTTTAGCACCCCTGGGGAAGGTGATGTCTGAGGTTTCTTCTAGCATCTGGTCCAACTCCATTAAATTTCAGAAGATGAAGCTAGGACCAATAATGCTTGACTGACTTGCCAAAGGTCTAGCACCAGAACTAGAGGATTCCCTCTAACAGTGTTCTTGCTACCAACAGATGCATCATATTACTTTTCTGGAGCACTGACTCAGAGATAGAGGAGGTAAAATGAAGCAAGAAGAAGCAATGAGAGGAGGTTAAAGACTGATTGAGAAACCAAATGAAAAAGAGGAAAAGATCAGCAGGATCGACAGAGATGGGCCAGGAAACAGACTTATATCCCATGCTGCAGTTGCTAAGCAAAGTAACCATTTCCACACCTGGTGAATCAAAGATACTCATGATTCCCTTACTGACAACTTCCTCCTCACCACCCACGTGGGAGAACCTACTTGTGTCATCTCCCTCATGGCTGAGCATCTGCTCTCACAGCCCCAGCTGCACAGACTGCTGGCCATGTGACTATGGCTTCCTGGCCACAGATGCTTGGACCAGAAATGGATAACTGGTCCAACTTGAACTAGTCGGACTTTTCCCCAGAAATTTGAAACTGGGGCCTGAAGACACTGGGTGCTTGACTAGGGAAGTGACATAAAACAGGAAGCCATGTTTGGCCCACATACATGCCAAAACAGAGAACACCGGTATGCAGAGAGAGAGAACAGAACAGGTGCCAAGGAGCTGTAGGGGGAAGAGATCATTGATCCTAAGAAGAGAAAGAGATATTAGCTGCCCTGCTTCCACATTTTGGTGGGTGGGGGAGGCACTTAGCTGTACTCCAAACCACTGGGTTCCACAGCTCAAGTGGGTTTTATTCATTGCAAATTAATATGACCCCCTGGTGAAGTCAACTGAACCCTACTTGGTTTCCAATTTCTATGGACATAGCAACATTGTTGTCGGGGAGGGGGAGATGAGAATGATGGCCTCTTATGAGTTTAATGTTCTCAGAAAACTCAAATTCATATATGCAAAACTTTTCACTAAAATATCACATTTTATGCACCAAGTAAGCATTAAGGCAATACGTCAAATTAAACAAGATATCAGCTACTTAGAATCTACTCTGATGATTTAGCTTCATAGGCACATGTGAGACAAGTTTATATTATTACCATGCATTTCATGTACAACAACCCTAGAGTCTGGGCTGCAAAATCCTGAAAACATGGCATCCATTTGCTTTTCACAAGTTACTAAAAAATCCCAGATGGTAAAGCCTTTAAAACTGACTGCAGGAAAAATCAGTGTCTGTCTCCTAAGCATGACTTTGAGGCTGCAAAATTGGCTGGGTTGGTATATGAAGAGTTCATAAAACTGTGATTAAATAAAGATACCAGGAAGTGCTTCGGCAAAGCCTGTGCAAAGACTGCTCTGTAGTCTCTTTGTATGAGAACAAAATGATATGAAGCCGGGAGAAATAAACTATTTCAAAAGACAAAGAACTTTTGGAGGAATTGGATTTTCAATGAAGTCCTCCTAATCTGGCACAGAAAATGAGAATGTTGATGGAAAATCCTGTGGAGATGTCACCAAGCACGAGTCAGTGTAGACTTCACAAAAGAATGTGGTTTGCAAAGTGTTATCAGTCTGTGGCTCCCCCCAAAAATTGGGGAAAATGAATTCTCCAAATTAATTTTTTCATTGTTTCAGTGTTTTTCAGTGACTTTGCATAAAATACTACTTTAGTTTTGTTGAGTTTATTCTTCGTGTAGTTTACTCTAAAACCATGTTTAATGCTTAATCTTGAATGAGATAAGTCTCTGGTGCTTTTCCAGGTTGTCAGTCTTTAGGTAGACCAGATGCCTCCAAAGAGATATCTGGAACAGGGAGGAAGGATTGTATAGCTCACGCTGCAACATGACTCAACCTTTCTCCGTGAGGTACCCTTGTAACCGGTGCAGAGGGAGCTGTAGCATCATCTTCCTTTGTCATTCACTTCCTTAGACAGCTGCTTCTCCATACACCTTAAATTGGGGTAGGAGCAAAATAATCTAGGAAGAGTCACTGGAGCATTAATTTTAATTTTCAGATGGTAGAGGGTCTTATAGAGGGTAGATGACAAATAAATGGTTATCACTTTGTCCACTGGTGTCCAGGAACATCCATCTAGCACACAGCCCCTTCTCCGACAAACGCCCCATCCTGCAAACATGATATTCATTCACTACCATGCCCTATGGCCAACTTGCCCAAAGTGAACGTCTGCCTCAGGAGAAGCCAATCACTTCTGGCCTCACAGCCGTCAGATTGTCTCTGGGCCACAGAGAGCTACGGCTAGTTGCGTAGGGCACACTGGGCTGTAAGCTGCCATTTGCAGCGTGGATCCAGAGAAAGTCTGCAGATACACATAAAGGGGAGGATCAGAAAGAAGTAAAAATGAGAGAATTTGGTGGGAGATGGAATAAAAGGTGGGGAGAGAAGAAGAAACAAAGAACAGAAACAGAGGTGGCTGACCCTGGATTGAATGGTTGTTCGCTCACCAAGCCCAGTGGCACGTTCTCTTCTGGGAATCCAGGATCTACATGCCATGACGTACTCTGATTCAGCTAATATGAGTGTCACTAGCAACCAGAGACTCCCTGCAGACAACACCAACCATATCAACCTGATGTATGATTGCAAACCATCGCCACTCCTGCCTCCGTGAGGAAAAACACCCATTCCTCCATGAGAAGACTCTACTCTCTACCACCGAATCTTCTATTTAGTTGGAAAATATTTATTTTATTTTCATTTTGCCCCATTTTTGTGGTTTATCTGTGAACAGTTTAGTACAGTCCCACACACCTCATAGGCGAAAAGGAAAACTTCCCAGCTGACACTCCTGACCACTGTGTGGGGAGTGCGTGGGAGAAGACACCGCTGACATTCTCTGTCCCTGTATCTTGAGGTTGATTACACCATATCATCAAGGGAGAGGACCCAAGTCAAGGTATCACCGCCAAAGGTTACAGGCTCTCAGATTTCTCAACCCTGTGCAATTTTCTCTCCACTTTCTTTTCTCTTTGGTCTCAGTGAGTATGAGCCTTAGAACCTGACAGACCCAGATTAAAACCCAAGCTTCAGATTTATTTGCTGTGTAACCTTGGGCAAATTTCTTTTCTCCGTGCCTCAGCGTTGTCACCTAGGAACTACCTTGTTCACATAACTGATGTGAGAACTGAAGGAGATAATGCATTGAAAGGATTTTGAATACCTAGAACATGGGCCAGGTGCAGTGGCTCATGCCTGTAATCTCAGCACTTTAGGAAGCCAAGGAGGGTGGATCACTTGAGTCCAGGAGTTGGAGATCAGCCTGACAACATGGAAAACACCATCTCTACAAAAAATACAAAAATTATCTGGGGGTGGTAGCGGGCACCTGTAGTTCCAGCTACACCAGGGGCTGAAGTGGGAAGATCACTTGAGCCTGGGAGATCAAGGTTCCTGTAAGCCAAGATTGCTCCACTGCACACCAGTCTGGGCAATAGAGTGAGACTCTGTCTCAAAATAATAATAATAATAATTACCTGGAACATGGTAACCATTTTTTAAAACTGTCTATTATATTTATTAATAATTACTGCCATAATGGCAGCATTAAAAGGCAAAAAACTTTTTTTTTTTGGTGTTTTAAAATTATACTTTATGTTCTAGGGTACATGTGCACAACGTGCAGGTTTGTTACATATGTATATATGTGCCATGTTAGTGTGCTGCACTCATCAACTCATCAGCACCCATCAACTCATCATTTACATCAGGTATAACCCCCAGTGCCATCCCTTCCCCCCCCCCCCCCCCCACAACAGGCCCTGGTGTATGATGTTCCCCTTCCTGTGTCCAAATGATCTCATTGTTCAGTTCCCACCTATGAGTGAGAACATGCGGTGTTTGGTTTTCTGTTCTTGCAATAGTTTGCTGAGAATGATGGTTTCAAGCTGCATCCATGTCCCTACAAAGGACATGAACTCATCCTTTTTTATGGCTGCATAGTATTCCATGGTGTATATGTGCCACATTTTCTTAATCCAGTCTGTCATTGCTGGATATTTGGGTTAGTTCCAAGTCTTTGCTATTGTGAATAGTGCTGCAATAAACATACGTGTGCATGTGTCTTTATAGCAGCATGATTTATAATCCTTTGGGTATATACCCAGTAATGGGATGGCTGGGTCAAATGGTATTTCTAGTTCTAGATCCTGGAGGAATCGCCACACTGTCTTCCACAATGGTTGAACTAGTTTACAGTCCCACCAACAGTGTAAAAGTGTTCCTATTTCTCCACAGCCTCTCCAGCACCTGTTGTTTCCTGAATTTTAAAACGTCAGCCAATTAAAAAGTCTAATTGTGTTTATTTTTAAAAAAGAATCCACTGCTACAAAATTATTTTCTATGTCCATTATTAACCTTCCAATCACTCTAAGAAGGATGTCCATACTTAGTACCTTGTCTATTTTTAAATAGACAACTCTGACCATCTTTTAATAAAAATGTCTCCCACATTATCAACTAAACAATCTGGCCACTGACATTCTACATGACCACCTAGAGTCTAAAAATTAGAATTTCTGAGATAGTCATAGACTTGCAGTAGTACATTATCAAGATTATCCAGGAGAAATGGCTAACTAGCTTGTAGAAAAAGACCTGAAGTAAATTTCGTACTCTAAGAAAGCTCTAGATAAATGATCACTTTCAACCTAATCATAGCTAACTTTATTGTATACAAACTCACAATGTGCTAGGCAGAGCTGAGCCTTTCAGATGCATCACCTGGTCCAGTCCTCACAGCTGAAAGGTAGGTCCTCTGAATATCCCCATTTTACAGGTGGGAAAGCTAAAGTCCAGAGATGTGAGATACTAACCTAAGCTAGAGAGGGTAACACTTGGCACTTAAGCTTGTGCAGTCAGACTCCAAGGTCCAGGCTCTTGACATGTGCCATCTGTGCAGGAAATTCCATCCATGAGCTCTACAGTTCACCCCAATGTCAGTGTGTATTTGGGACTTAGACCTCATAGTCATCCATCCCAGGCACCGAGGCTCTGCATTTTACCAGATAGCTCAGATTCATCCGGGCAACCACGCATTTCAATGTTTGACGGAACTGTACATGGGTATTTGGTAACGCTGCATCAACAATTCCTCCAGTGGCCTTTCCCAGCATCTTCTCATTGGAAATATAGTTCCTTTTTGAAAAGGAATTAATTTTACTGAGGGCCAGTTACTTACAGATAATTGACATATGTTATCTTTTTAATCCTCCCACTACACCTGAGTAAGGTATCAGTGTCCCCATGCGTTGGTCACACTTCCATTGCAGAGAAGCCAGTATAAGCAGGCAAGGTTTTACTAGGGATATAGGGATAATAAATGGCTTAAGGAATTGATTAGGAGGCCTGAAGAAATAGCCTCTAGAGACAAGCCTCCCAGGATCTCACCCAAAGTCACAGCAGAAAATCAGGATACTGCAGACAAAAGCCAACACAGCCATGCCTGTGCTTGGCTGGAGAAACGGCAGCTACAGAAGCCTGGCCTCTGTTTCTGGGCATCATAGAAGTACATCTGATTGGCTGAGCCTAGCCCACATCCTAGCTGTACTGACGCCAGGGAAAACTAATGTTTAGCCTTCCAGCTTCTGAGGCCTAGGAAGGTGCACTTGGAAAAAAGCTAGAGAAAACAATTTCCAATGCTGACCTCCCTGAGTGGGATTTGAACTCAGTCTGCATGACTCCTGGGCCTGTGCCCTTTCTGCAGCACCATGCTGCTCCTACTTGCTTTCTCCATCCCAGCGGTTCTCAAAGCTTACCGTTGCCAGCCAGGTCTTCTGGGTCAGACTCTCCAGGGCTGGCCACGTGTGGTGACTCTAAGGAACACCCACTGGAGCGGCCTCTGCACTTGCCTCACCTCTCTTCTTACTCTCCGGTAGCTCACAGCCTCACACTCTCACATGTTAGGTGATTTGAAGAAGCATCTCAGCCTACCTCTCTATATCCACATCCTCGCCAGCATCACTGTGCCTTTGCTTTCAGGGATACCTGCCCCTGTTTTAGGACATGTACTTTCCGGAGAGCATCTCAGATGCCTGAATTCAATATTAGTGTCCCCCAGATCTCGTTACTTCAGAGACAAACAGTCCTGGGGTCCTAGAAACAAACCCTGTCCTGGCTGTGCACAGTGGCTCATGCCTGTAATCCCAGTACTTTGGGAGGCTAAGGCGAGTGGATCACTTGAGGTCAGGAGTTCGAGACCAGCCTGGTCAACATGGTGAAACCCCATCTCTACTAAAAATACGAAAAATTAGCTGGTAGTGGCGTGCGCCTGTGGTCCCAGCTACTAGGAGGGCTGAGGCAGGAGAATCACTTGAACCCAGGAGGTGGAGGTTGCAGTGAGCTGAGATCACAGCAGTGCACTCCAGCCTGGGTGACAGAACAAGACATGAGAGAAAGAGAGAGAGATATGAAAGAGAGAGAGATCGAGAGATTGAGAAAGAGAGAGATTGAGAGAGATCCTGCCCTGCTCTAAACTCTCCAAGCCACTCCCATGACACACACTAATGAAGGCTCCCTTAGCAGCTTCTTGGCCCAATGTGATCACCAATGTGCTAAAAGCAGCCAGTTTCCAAAGCTTCCCTCAAAACCCACTCTCATTTGATGCTGTGTGTAGAATTCTCCCCTGTATGAAATGTGACACCAGCAGAGCAATTACTGACAGAGAGAAATGAGTCCCCAAAGGCACCAGGAGGAGAACACGGAACACTGTGGTGCGGGAGTCATTTCAACTCGCCTTCAGTTTCTGAGGATGATCAGAGGGACATTATTGAGGGCAGCCTGGGATGGCAGAGGTGGCTACATTCATTCCAAACACAAATCACACCATGTCCTGGCTATAAATTCCAGCAGCAGCAGGTGTAGGCTTCAGAGGAATAGCTTCTGCAATTAAAAAAGTGACATTTTAATGGATTATGCAGATCAGCTAAGGTTCTAAATCATAAACCTCCTGCCTTAGATGGAATTGAGAGTGCAGGCCAAGCAAGAAGAGGCAGCATAAACACTATGAAAATTTTATGGCTCCTTCTGACCTTTTTATACTTCACTATGAAACCGAACATTAACCTTCACTTCCCGAGCAGCTCCTTTCTGCTGCCTAACAAAGGCAATAGTTCATCTTTGTAATGACACATGAACTTGCTTGACTTTGTACCTCTTGAGCATCCCAAATGTTAGGTGATGTGGTCCCACTACCACTGGAAATAAACTAAGCTTGGTTTTTTGGTAATGAAGTACGGAATGAGAATAAGCAGGGAACAAGTACAAGGCTCTCTAGAGGTAAAATGCACAAATTAAAACAGAACTGTGGTCTAGAAAGTGTCTTTGGTGTTTTCTGTTTGCAAACCATGGAGGGAAGGTTTAGCCTTTCCTGTAAGGTCTAAAGCTAAGAAGATAAGAAAGGAGAGCTGTCTTTAAAGACTGTGGGGAAGACAGAAGTGCCAACAAATCATTAGAAATACAATGCAGTGAGTGCAGAAAGTGCTAGAAGAGTGATAGAAACCAAGCCAGTGAAAATCTTTATTAGGTGTCAAGGTCACAGAAAAGGTGGCAAAACCCACTGGTCTCACTTCAGAAAACAAGTCACCTTCTCAACTGTCATTTGAGAGTGAACTCCCCCAAAGAGATGACAGAACCAAAAAGGCGAAAGGAAGCCATCAGGCCCATATGCCCCAACCGTCTCACTTTATACACAAAGAAATGGAAGCAAAAGGTTAAATGACTTGCCGAAGATCACAGACCAAGGAGATGGGCTGGCCTGTGGCAAAAACCCAGGCTTCCACTCTCTTCAAACATGATGCTTTCCGTTCCTCATCGAAGGAACGGGTCTCAAAGGGATTTTCAAGGGGGTGGCCCAGGTGCACGGTAAATGTACCTATTTATCATGCAACTGTGTGATGTGTCATGATTAATGAATGACTTAAGGAAGAGGGGGCTGAGAACAAGATGAGGTGAACATGGATGTGAACTATATTTGGGTCATGGGGAAAAGTACATTGCCCAAAGCCTGGGGTAGGCAGAATAAGGACAGTGAACCTGAGTACACACATGCGCCGGTGTAATTTTTCCACCCTAATGCTCTGTACATTATACCAGCAGCCATTCATTTTCATCTTTCCTCTTTTACCCGTAAAGAGCAAAGAAGAGCAGTTTATTTGTGCACCTCTATCTGCCTTTCCTCCCATTAAGGTTAAGAGTCCAGCAGGCAATAAAATGACAAGGAAGGGGAAAGAGAAGAGGCCAGTGCCTGAGGTCCCTTATCTATGAAGCCACCGTGCCTGGATGGTAAAATGTTAGTAGCGGCTATGGTGGATAATGTCAACTGGCTTGCTCAACATCCAGTCCAACCTCGTTCTAGCACGCCGAGGCTGGATAACCAAAAACTACATTTCCCAGATGCCCTTGCAGCAGAGGTTTTGTGTGGGAATTAGGTTCCCTGGAGCAGATGCATTGCACAAGATTTTGATTGAGAGCTAAGTCCTGTGCAGAGAAAGGCAAAGTGCAGCAGACCTGTTTTGCTGCTGGGGGGGACCCTGGCTACAGCAGCACTATTCTTGAGCATCAGCCTCATGATTATGCAGAGACGGGAGCTCCCTTGGCAGCCCAGTCCTTCAGGATGGTTGTGACAGTTATTCCTGAAAGTTCAACTTAGAATCAGTTCTTCAGCTCTCCCATGGATTCAGAAAGCAAATGCAGTACTAACGTGTATAATAAATCCCATTTCAGCATAAACTAGCTAGAGTAAATTCAATTGTCTGCAATCGAACCCTAACGGAATCATATATCAATATAACACAATTTTGCTTGTAATGAGCCTTGGTTTGAGATAACATACAAAGAACAGGAACTAATAGCTGAGTACTTACTCTGCTCGAGATATTGTATACGTATCGTATGACTCAATGCTCAAAAATACCCTGTAAGGTAGGGAGGAGTATCTCCATTTCGCGAATAAGGACTTGGTTACACAGTAGGCAAGCTACTGCCAGGGGTCAGACTGAGAACCAAAAACTGTCTGTATCCAGCTTACTGTCTATGCTAAAATGACTCCTCAGCTGACTTCGCTGCCAGGACTTTCCAATTCCGTTGTCTTCATCAACATGACTTTGCTCTTCCTCAGGAAACTCTTTGCCAGAAAGATCAAAGCTGCAAAAATTTTATTATTCATTTCAAGAACTTCTCAAAAACCTATTTACAACTGCTCAATTTTTCAATATATAGCATCAAATCAAGTCTCTGCAAAACTCTGGCTTTGCTGTATCCACTAATCTTAAGCTTTTATATCATGCTCCACCCCATCCTCGTCAAGACTCCCAAAGCCTCATAAATATCCCAACTTTACTCTATACCCTCTGAGACACTAAGACTCCATCAAGGCAAAGTTGACTCTGACCTCAGCAAGCAATAAACTCAGCGCTGCCTTAGCAGCAGAGGATTTGGTGGTATTTTAGGGAGTCATCATTCAATAAAATCCAGATCTCCCTGTGTTCCTTCTACTACACCTTGCTGGTTCCCATTTAGGTTACCAGCAATTTGGTTATTTTCCCTGGACTGAGTGGCTCAGGAGTTTGGTACACATAACTGAACAGGGCTGGTTCCCATCCCTTCCAAAGAGCCTCAAACATGGGGGCTCTTCCTAAGCACCATGCCCTCCTTGGCCCATCCACTAACCTAGGCCCTGGTTTTGGTGGGAGGTGGGGCTCCCATGACAAACTGAACTGTGACATTGAATCTGTTCTTCAATATAGATTTATAAAAGTAGAACCCAAATATCAAGTGAAGCCTGATTTTGGAATTTTTCAAATATTTTTATGTTCTTCCAATGGGCTTTCACCTGAATGTTTTTTTGTGGTTGTTGTTTAATTTTTTTTAGCAAGGTCTTATTCTGTCACCCAGGCTGGAGTGCAGTGATGCACTCAAACTCACTGCAGCCTTGAATTCCTGGACTCAAGGGATCCTCCCACCTCAGCCTCCCAAGTAGCTAGGACTAAATGCCACCATGCTCAACTCATTTAAAAAAATTTGTTGTAGAGTCTTGCTATGTTGCCCAGGCTGGTCTTGAACTCCTGCCTCAGCCTCCCAAAGTGCTGATATGACAGGTATGAGCCACCACACCTGGCCTACCTGGGTGTTTTTATAGTGTGGATATAGCAGAAATGGTGATGAAACAGCCCAACAGCACTACAGAATATCGGATGGTTTTCTAACTCCAGCGCCTTGTAGCCCCAGCGTGTGTTCTGAATCAGCTTTAGACTAACTGCATCTCAAGGAGAGCAACGAGGAAGACAATACTCAGGAAACTGGGCATCCCCTCCCCCTTAAAATGCCAACTGATAAAGGGCAGAGCCAGGGCCCACTCCTGTTTCCTAACTTCAGGTGCAGAGTTCTTTCCAGAACCTAAGACATCCACCATTGGGCAAGTCAGCATAACAAGTAAACATAGTTATTAGAGTTAGACTGCCTGGGTTCAAATCCTGGCTCTGCCACTTTTAAGCCGACAACCACGGGTAAATTTCTTAACTTCTCTCTGACTCGATTTCCTCATTTGTAAATTGGGGATAATGACAACTCACAAGATTATGGTACTGATGAAAATAAGATGTCATATGATATACATAATTTACCCTGAGTAATGCTCAGCACATGGTGAGTACTCAATAAATATAATCGATTATTATCGTAGAACATTAGAATCTTTCACTTTGCTATTGAAATATTTTGTAGTCCTGGAATCATACTCCCAGATGCCAAAAATCTGGCCATAAAAAAATCAAACTGGGAACTGTAGCTACAGGTGCGAAGGACCAAAGGGAAGAATCCTTTTCACGAATTGTTACAAACATTGCTACATTAACCTCCTAGAGAGCACAGATGGTGAAAGAAAGAAACTGTCCCATTGCTTTGTTCAGACCAGAAACAACAGGGGAATGAACAGATATAGTAAGTGAAGGCTTAATTTGATGAGTGTAGGAACAGGAGATAGTAAGAGGGAAATGGGGAGAGGCCAGGGCAGGAGTGGAGAATAACCTGCATCTCTAACACACAAAACAATTACAAATAATTTGGAATCCACTGTCAATCAAGCACGGGGGCATCATGTGATAGGGATAGAAGAGAAATGTTGTCTTGGCAGCAGCATGTTGAGCTGGTTGGCAAGGAGAGATGAGAAACAAGGAGCTTACTGTTGCAAAGTTTTCAATCATCATTGACTAAAAGCACAGACAAGAGGCATTCACTGGAGATTCTCCTGACAGCCAACTAATGAACTTGAGTGACTGGAACACTCACATGTTAAGATTTCCTTCAGAGAGTCTGGGGTGTTTAGCTCTTTGGAAATTCTTTGGAGCAGGAGGATACAGAGATGTGAGGATGTGTGACAGAAGCAAACAGCTCTGACTTCAGAGTGCTATGGTTAGAACCTTGATTTCCTCCACTTACAAGCTATGTGATTTTGGGCAACTTAACCTGTCTACACCTTGGTTTGAAAAATCTGCAATAATCGGCCGGGTGTGGTGACTCATGCCTGTAATCCCAGCAATTTAGGAGGCTGAGGCAGGCGGATGGCTTGAGCCAGGAGTTTGAGACCAGCTTGGGCAACATGGCAAAACCCCCGTCTCTACAAAAAATACAAAAAGTTGCCAGGTGTGGCAGTGCATGCATGCCTGTAGTCCCAGCTACTGGGCAGACCGAGGCAGGAAGATTGCTTGAGCCCGGGAGGTTACGGCTGCAGTGAGCCATAATTGCGCCACTGTACTCCCAGCCTAGGTAACAGAGCAAGACACTGTCTAAAAGAAAGAAAATCTGTGGCCAGGCACAGTGGCTCACACCTGTAATCCTAGCACTTTGGGAGGTCAAGGCAGGTGGATCACTTGAGGTCAGGAGTTCAAGACCAGCCTGGTCAACAGGGTGAAACTCCGTCTCTACTAAAAATACAAAAATTAGCTGGGTGTGGTGGCACACACCTGTACTCCCAGCTATTCAGGAGGCTGAGGCATGAGAATCGCTTGAGCCTGGGAGGCAGAGGTTGCAGTAAGCCAAGATCACCTCGCTGCACTCCAGCCTGGGCAACAGAGAGAGACTCTGTCTCAACAAAAGGAAAGGGAAAAGGAAAGGGAAAGGGAAGGGAAGGGAAATCTGCAGTGATACCTATTTGATGGGTTTGCTACAAAAATTAAATAAAATAATGCATGTAAAAGTGATTTACTCTGTCCACAGTAGGCACATAACAAGTGATGATGATAAAGATAAAAGATAAAGTTCTTATATCAGGGGAAAAACTTACATGATTAAGATTTTTTTTTTTTTAAGACAGAGTCTCGCTCTGTTGCCCAGGCTGAAGTACAGTAGCACAATCTCAGCTCACTGCAACCTCCACCTCCCCAGTTCGAGTGATTCTCCTGCCTCAGCCTCCCGAGTAGCTGGGATTACAGGTGTGTGCCACCACACCTGGCTAACTTTCGTATTTTTAGTACAGATGGGGTTTCACCATGTTGGCCAGGCTGGTCTCAAACTCCTGACCTCAAGTGATCCACCTGCCTCAGCCTCCCAAAGTGCTGGGACTACAGGCATGAGCCACCGCGCCCAGCTGGGGAAGATATTAATATAACAATTCTTTAGGCAGTTTGAAGGCAAAACTTTGTGAATGTCATCAGAGCTGAATAATGAAAGTGGGTGTACCCTGTTGACTGTTCCTGCTGCATTTTAGAACAGCAAGCCAAGATTCAGTGAGAACAAGTAAATAATTGAAGGGTTACATTCATAGAATTGAGAGGTAAGAAAAGCCTGAAATAAACAGTTGTCAAATGACTTTTTGGTGGTCAAGAGAGAGACATTCCCAAGTAAAGGAACTCTCCGAAATAAAGTTACAAGTACAGCCAGACATATTTCACTTTATATAATGGGAATATCATCAAAGATTATCAATTAGATTTTGTTAAATAGATTTATGTGATAAATGTACTATCTCACTTATTTAAAAGAACCTTGAGGTAAATTCCCTTGTAAAGGGAAAAGGAAGGAGAACTACTTTGCCTCTTTGCAAAACTATTTGAACATATGCAGATTCTATGACCCAGCAGTTCACTTCTAGAAATATTCTCAATGGAAACACATACATATACAATAGAAATGACTACACATGTTCACCAATGACATGTATTAGAATAATGATTAGCAACAAAATTCATAATAGCAAAAAGGAAACCACTCAAATGCTCATTGCCAGAGGAATGGATTAATACATTGTGATACAATTGAATAGTATACAGTGATTTGGATGAATGAATCACAAATACACATGCCAACACAAATTAATGAAACTCACACACGTAATGTTGAACAAGAGAAGCCAGACAAAAAGAGGACATACTCTGTAATTCCATTTATATTAATCTCAAAACATTCAAAACATATCTATGGTAAACTGAAGTAATGATCAGAAAAAGGTGGCTTGAGGGGGACTTCAGGTGGGCTAGTCATGTTCTGTTTCTTGATCTAGGTGCTAGTTACACAGGTGTGCTTGTTTTTGAAAATTAATCAAGTTATATACTTATGGTATGTGCATTTCTCTATGACGTATGCTATACTTCATACAAAGTTTGCATTAAAAAAGAAGAGATTGGTTAGTATTTACCATTGGTAGCCACTGTGCTAGGAATTGCATCTGTATAATCTCATTTGACCTTGACAGACACTTGTACAAGGTTACGTTTTATCTCCATTTTAAGAAACAAGGTGACAAAGGCTCTAAGATTATGTTACTTTCTCAAGGTCACACAGTTCACAAGTCGTGGATCTGAGGTCTGGACCCAGGTCTCACTGACTTAGAAGCTCACTCTCTTTCCATGAAACCACATTATACTCCATGAAGCATATTTTGGTAATAAAGATAACAATTTCTTTGATATACCTGTATTTGGCATTTGTTTATTAGGTTTCTATAACACTAAAAGTAGGAGATATCAGTCTTCCCATTAGATGTCATCTTCTGTTTGATATTTTAAATAAAACACCGAAACTCCAGGACAAATGGCCACCCAATGAAATAAGCTCCATGGTCAACTCAACTTGAGAAACTGAAGAAGGCCACAAAGCAAGTGTGCCTGGGAACAGATTAAGGAGAAGCCAGTTCAAATATCACCAAGTTTCTTTTCCAAAGAGGAAAAATAGATAAGGTAGAAAGGCGTTAAAAGCTTTTGGTGCAATACTTCCCATAAACCAAACCGGCATTCGGTCTTTCTCCCTGTCTCTCAAGTTCCTCTCCAAACCTGAAGGTAGCAACATAAAAATCCCTGATTAAAGCTGACTTCTCATGAGTGATGGGATGTAGCTCTATCCAGAAGCTAGTGGAGCAGAATCTCATTAGGAACCAGGCCTCCGCAACAGAATCACTGGTGTAACAAGAGGGGAAAATGAAGATTGATTCATGAAGACCAGAAGGCTAACCTCTGCAAAAGCAAAATGCAAAGTTTTGCGTGAGCTCCCTCGAAAGTCCCCTCTCTCCTAAGTTTCTGAATTCCATCTCTCTATGTGTGCTTGGAGAATTTGCTTCCCTCATTCTTTCCTCCCATGTCATCTTCCTCTCTCCCTCACCACTGGCTTCTACGCATTTCAGATTCTGAGATGAGCTCTGAGGCCAGACTCTCTGGGCTCAAATCTCAGCTCTACCACTGACGTACCAATGACCTTGGGCAGAACTTTACCTTTCTGTGCCTCAGCTGTCTCATCTATAAAATGGTGATAATAATTGTAGCTACCTTTTAGAGTTGTAATTATTAAATGAGTCAATAAAGGTAAGATACTCAGAATAGTGCCTGGCAACATATAACACTAAGTAAATGTTAGTAATTATTATTATTAACCATCTACAATATTCTCCACATATACAACTCTCAGAAAAAAAGATAATTATCTTTCTTGGTAATTGCTGTTTATTTTCTTCATAGTACTAAGTATCTCAAAGTATTTACATTTATTTATCTTTATTCAGTCTTCTCCCACAAAAATATTATCCCCATGTCAACAGTTACCTTCTCCTTCTTGTTCACCACTCCATGTCTGATTACCAAGTACAGTTCCTGGAATATAGAAGACTTAACAAACAGTACTAGAATAAATGAACTGCAATGATAACTATCCTTCATTATGCAAATTATGTCCATTTCTGAGACTGAATAACAACTTCGGACAGTTGTTATCAGATATGTTATCCAAATCTGTTTAATTCCCAATTTTTTGACAGCACCAGCAGGAAGGGTTGGAGAACAAGGGACTGATGTGAAAATGTATTTGTAGCCATTTGATTTCTAATTTTGAATGACAAAGGATGTCTGTATTTGAAAAGAATAGCAAACAAAGGCCTCTCTTTTTTTCTTCCTGGAAATTTCCGTAGGCAAATAGGCCTTTCCAATAGCTTCTGTAGACTTTGCCCAAGTCTCTGGGCTCTGTTCTTTGTTAACACTCCTTATCCTGACATTTAGATCATAATCCTGGAAGAAGACGTGCAGTTATGTTTCAGCACCACGGACAGCAATGAGTGGACTGGAGGAGTATGTGTTTGGTTTTTTTTTGAAATTTGTCTCTACTAACTACCAAAATTACGACTTTTACTAAGATCACAAACTAAACACAACGCGATCAGTATAACAGTAATAAAACCTCTATCTACTGAGCATTTTAACACGGTAATATTTGTGTAAAAAGTATTTCATATATCATCTCATATTTATAATAAACTAATGAAAAGGTGTTGCTTACATTTCCTTTCTCTTTTATTCATATACAACAGTTGTATATATTTTAGGGGTATAAGTGAATTTTGATACCTGTATACAATATATAGTGATCAAATCAGGGTGATTGGAATATCCATAATTTTAAACATTTTTGTGTGTGTGTTGGGGCCATTACAAATCTTCTTTTCCAGTTATTTTGAAATATATAATAAATTACTGTTAACTATAATATCCCTACTGTACTACTGAATCCTAGAACTTATTCCTTCTATCATCACTTTATGACTCAAACTACGAGGAATGCAGTTGTTCAGATTAAGAAAGACTCCACAGAAATTCCTGTATTTTGCTATGACTTAATTGAGTTTTAATGAAGAATATTTCATAAGTTGGTTTTTTTGGCTTGCTTGCTATATTAATGCTGAATGAACTTGACTTCTCTACAAGGAAACTAACACTTTTGAGTGCCTGTATGTGCCAGGCACTGTTTTGAGAGTCTTTACATACACTTTATCTTATTTAATTCTCATATCAGTACTACAACAGCACTGGATTTAGAGCTGGAAAGTCCTAGATTCAAATCCTGACTCCACCTTGAAACAGTCACTTAACCTCTCTCTAAGCCTCTTTTTAAAGTATAAAATCAAGCTAGCATTTCCTAACAGCCTGAAAAAGCCAGTCTAAATTCCCCTTTATAAGAAATCTCAACATTTTTATTGTAAAATTAGGATAATAACTGCTTACTGCAGGTTGAGTGGGAGGTAGGAGGCAATAGAACACTAAGGTGAGAATTAATTGCCAAATATCTGAGATAGTGAGAGGGCTACCCTGGTATCAGTGAAAGAAGAAAGGCAGGATACAGGGAGTTGGATATGTGGATGAGGAAGAGCAACAGCCAAACTCCAGAGAGCCTTGAAAGCCAAACCAAAAAATTCAGATACATCAAAAGCCTTGAAGAATTTCTCTAATGGCCAGGACCACATTTTCCATTTCTTTCTCACTGTACCCACCATCACTACCATGGGGTGTCACATAGTAAGCGCTCAATAAATGCACATTTATCAAATAAATGGTTCTGAAGAAGGTCAGAGAGTACCTAATGGCTTGGGTACCACCCAGAAAGATTACAATCTGATGAAATGATGGGCTGGATCTAAGAAGGGGATGTGGAAGTGAGATAATTCCAAGGTCCTACAAGTTGATCCAAAAACCAACTATGCAAAACCCAGATGGAGAGATGGCGGTGTTCACCCTGGCTTCAGGGAACAGTGAGCCTTTGCATATACCATTCTATTCACCCACTTAATCAACAACTACTATTGAACACCTATTCTGTGCCAGGAACTATGCTTAACCATAGGACGGGGATAGATACATACCCTACTTTCAAAGAAGCTTACATTCTAGTGTGAGAATACAAATCCCCCTCCCCAGAATACCCCAATAAATAAACTATAAGCAACCCTCATTACTTAAACCTGTGAGAGTTTATACACAAGTCTAGGTAGTGAGGGATGCCACCTATGCATTCACTGCTCTCTGAGCTTCAAAAGATTAACCAAAGTTCTTTTGAGTAATCAAAGATCAGATGGTAGCGATTTACATGATAAGTAACTGATAATCTACTTAGTTCCTGAGTTTGGACACAGAGGCTAACTTGCTGAAATAAGATTGATGAAGAAAACAACCAAGAAACTAAAATAGGAAGGAGGACCTTTTCTATGCAGCAGAATGTCAAGTGGGATTTTGTATTTTAATTGTTCAGTGCAATGGTTCAGGAAAAAAAACTGAGCACAAAAGGCTCTACATATTCATGTTTAATTTCAAAGAGCTACCAGCTTTGGTTTGACAACCTGCACTTCCTCACAGGGCTCTTGGAGAATTATCAGGGTGCAGATTCAGTTCTCCCACCCCCATCACCATCACTGGTTAATGTAAGAAGAAAGCTAAGGGCCAGAACAATGGTCTTGTAGGGAATTCACTGTTCCTTTTCCTCACCCCTCTGCAGGAAGAAAATTTCTCACTATGGCAGATCACCACCAAAGAAGACTGCCAACAATACCTCCCCTCCCTGTATACATACTCCATCAAGATGTGCAGTCTCCTTCACCCCCTTTGAATCTAGGCTGGCCTTGTTATTTCTTTGACAACAGAATGTGATGGAAGAAATGTTCCAGGACATCTGATTCCAGGCTTTAAAAGTCCTGGCAGCTTCTGTTTTCTTGCTGGGAGGAAGTCAGCTGCCATGTAAAAAGTCAAACTACCCTGAGACTTCCATGCTATGAGGAAAGCTAAGTTAGCAATGTGGTGGAATCATGTAGCTATCCAAGTTGGTCCTCACTGTTTAAGCCATCCCAGACAAGGTAAAGCATATACTAGCCATCTCCCTTGTGCCCTGTGGAATGGGAAACATCAAAAGGGCATAAAAGGGGCCTGCCAGCTGGATAAAGCAAACCACACACTGTATTCCAACGAGAGCAGGAACCACCACTGAAAATTCTCCTCTCCGTGCAGCCATCGGGTTCAGATTCAGAGAAAAAAATGGAAAGAGGAAGAAGGGTAGAGTGAGTCTGAGACAAGCCCTATGGGCGGTGGCCTCGACCTCCTGGGCTCAAGCAATCCTCCCACCTTAGCCTCCCAGGTAGCTGGGACCACAGGTGCGTGTCACTACACCCAGCTAATTCTTTTATCTTTATTTTTTCTAGAGACTGGGTCTCCCTATGCTGCCCAGGCTGTTATCAAACTCTTGGCCTCAAGCAATCTTCCCTCCTCAGGCTCCCAAAGTGCTGGCATTACAGGCGTGAGCTACCACACCCAGCCACTATTAGTATTTATAGGTGAGGAGATAAGGTTCAGAGAACTCCAGTAAGTTTTCCAAGTTCATGCTCACAGCAAATGGCAGAACTGGGATTTGAATCCAGTTCAGAATGGCACTGTAGCTCAAATAAACACCAAGATCTGGCAACTGTAGAGCAACAGCTGTTACTTTAATTGCATATTTAAGTTTTAATAGACTTTTATTTTGCATGCACATATTTCTTCAACACAAACGTTAGTGGTAATTTTGAAGAAAGGTTAAGTAAATATAGAATATTGCTTATTAAGAAAGTTACATTTTGGGGCATGGCAACTTAAAGTTAGTTGGTGAATGTCGAGGCTGCATATTAGGTTTTACTGAGGCCTATTATTATCCCCTTTGTGCTGGGACGTATCTTAAATACTGGCGACACAAGAATAAATTTTTTTTAAGTCCCTGCTCTTGCAGCATTTAGGTTCTCATGGGGAAAAACAGTTAAATAGGACCCCAAAGTGTTAAGTTCTAGGAAGAAGCTAAAGTAAGATGAGGTGCTGAGGAGAGCCAGGGCTTAGGACCCCAGGATTTCTGGGTGGGAAAGCACTGGAGGGGCTGTCAAGCAGTTGCTATTCATACAGTGCCGGCATCTCTTTTGCAACATGCTTCCTCGTCTAGTGCACATCTTGGCTGAAATGCCTAGAGCACAGCTCTTGAATTCTACCCCGAGACATGTTCTTCCCATTTCAGTGTGGATGGCTTCCCACTCCATCCCGTTGTCAGCATCTCCACTATCACTCTCCATGCTCAATCATGATAAACCTTGGCAGGCCACTGTAAGGCTTCCCAACAACTTGTCTTGCTTCCACTCTTGACTTCCACTCTTGCTTCCACTCTTGACAACCTGCTCCCAACCCCTGCCCAGCTGCCCAGCTGCCCAGCACTGCAACTCCTGCTCCACAGTACAGCCAGAGTATCTTTTAAACATGCTCCTCAGATTGTGTAGCACTGCCTCTAAAAGCTTTCTGTCTCAATAAAATAAAACCCAAGCTCCTATGGTGACCACAAGACCTTCTGATCTAACTCCTCCTGCCTCCTTTCTCATCTTACTTTGTATAATTCTTCCCTTTGCAAATCATGTTCCGGGCACAGTAACTTTCTTTTGGTTTCTTAAACACACCAACCTCATTTCAACCTCATTTCTACCCCCACAAACCCTTGCAGCTGATGTTCTTTCTGCCTAGAATCTCTTCCTCAAATCTTCCCATAGCTACTACCCCTTACCTCTCCCATGGTAGCTCCAATGTCACCTCTTCGAGAAGCCTTCCCTGGCCACCCAATTTAAGGTAGCCTGGCTCTCCTCAGCGCCATCTTACTTTAGTCACAGGACTTCCTGATAATATCTATAAGGGTTGTTTGCCTGTGGGTGAAGAGAGGTCTGGCAGTTTTAAAGTGGTGGCTGGGCATGGTGGCTCACGCCTGTAATCCCAGCACTTTGGGAGGCCGAGGTAGGTGGATCATCTGAGGTCAGGAGTTCGAGACCAACCTGGCTAACATGGCAAAACCCCATCTCTACTAAAACCACAAAAATCAGCCAGGTGTGGTAGCAGGAGCCTGTAATCCCAGCTACTCGGAAGGCTGAGGCAGGGAGAATTGCTTGAACCCAGGAGGCAGAGGTTGCAGTGAGCGGAGATCGCACCTCTGCACTCCAGCCTGGGTGACAGAGCAAGGCTCCATCTCAAAATAACAATAATAATAATAAAGTGGCAATTGCCATTCTAACTTCTGACTCTGAAAGTGGCCTGAGGAGGTTAATACACTTGACAACAATTCCCAAGGCCTAGATGTGTGTGAATCTTGTTTACAACAAGGTATAGTTCTTCTGTCTTAGCACTTAACAAAGAACGCGTTTCTTTCCTATCAAGATCACTCTGCCTCAATATTTGACTACAACTGATATGACCATAAATGCAAACAAATCAATCACAGCATGGACCACCAAAAGACAAAACTTTCTTCTCACACAAAAGCTGTGTGAGACGCCTCTGCACCTCTGTTCAGAGCCTGAAATTCAGCCATGCACCTGGAAAGCAGCATCAAGCCAAACTGGCTCTTTTCCGGATTTGCAACACAATCAAAATGAAATCCGCTTTTGGAAAAATTTCCATTTCACTGGCCACTTAGCACCCTCATTCTCTAAAATGCAATTTCTCTCCTGTGATGCCAACTGGAAAATCTAAGGCACTTGGAAACTCTCTGAAGGTCCAGAAAGCCCTCCTGTTGCCAACCTTCTTTGAAGAGGATCTGCAAAGTCCCTGATTTACACATTTGCTGCCAGTAAGGAGCTATCTGGCTACATGTTAAATAATCTCTAGCAGGTCTAGAAAAGAAAAAGCAATATGTTGGTACTTAGACAGTCCTTTTCCTTAAGCCTTCCAGGGATTCTTAAACACTTTTCCTAAGGCCATACAAATCCCCACTCTTTGTGCTGGTGGTAAAATGGGCTTATCTTCCATGAGTGGATTTGGCTTTCCATGACAATGGAAGCATATTTGTTGGCTTTAAGCTGTCAAATCCATTAAGTTTTGGTTTTCTTGCATTGGGTTCAGAGTAAAACAGATCTATACAATTGCTTTTCATTTCAATATTAGGGTCACGTGTCACAAAGAGCAAAATCAACAGTGATAAGCTTCAGTAATCTGATCATTTCAAGGAAGGCTTTTAGGAACCCATAGAATCAACAAGAAGGATAGCAAATTAGGCATGGAAACCAAGGCAGTTCTGGAGGCTCTGGAAGCAGCCTCTCTGGCAGTGGTCCTACCCTTCTTGCACACTGGAATCACCAAGGGAGATTTTAAAGCTTTTAAAGAAGATTGATGTCTTGACCCCATCCTCTGAGATTCTGGTTTAATTACCCTGGGATAGGACTGCTGTCACTGGGGATCTGCTGTTAACAATGACTGCACTCATCATCAGTCCCTGGATCACAATGATCAAGCTAAAATTCCAGGGGAGTGATAGTACTATCAGCTTAGTTTGATTCCCAAGTCTGCCCCTTGGCTAGGGAAGGACAGGGCACTGGGTTACCAGCCTTTCCCAACTGTGGAACTGTGGGAAGAGGTAGTTCCCAAAAAAGAGAATGATGTGCTCTTAGGAGGGAAAAGAGATGTCAGGCAGCCAAAATAATTCTCCATCATTATTTCTAAATATAAAAGCAATATTTAGAAATAATGATGGAGAATGATACACAAGTGTTCGTCCTTTTTTCCCCTATGGGAAACAGTTCACATGACTTGGGAATTTTGTGTGCAAGATCATCCTCTTCGACAGACCAGGACTCAGGGAGATAGATGTAAGATACCCCCAGCACAGCACAAATGTGCAGTCAAGCTCATCATCTGTCTTAGTCTGTTCTGTGTAGCTATAACAGAACACCACAGACTGGGTAGTTTGTAAAGAAAAGACATTTATTTCTTACAGATCTGGAGGCTGGAAAGTCCAAGATCAAGGTGCTAGCATCTAGTGAGGGCCTTTGTGCTGCATCACCCTATGGCAGAAGATGGAAGGAGGGGGCAAAAGAGCAAAAGATCCAACTCTCAGCCTCAAGCTCTTTTATAATTGGCATTAATCCATTCATGAGGGTGGGAGCCCCTCCTCCCAACAGTGTTACATTGGGGATTAAGCTTCCAATGCATGCTTTTTGGGAGACACATTCAAACCATGGCATCATCCCAGCTGCAGCTCAAATGGAAAACTCACCACTGCTGCACTGAGCCAAGCCACAAGGGAAAGACCAAGACCTTCCATCGTCATCATCATCAAGTGGAGGTGCAGGTCACACAACGAGTAATCCCGTCTTTTCTACCCTTAAATCAGAAATCATGACAACTGCATGGAATCACACTAAAGGAAAACATCTGTTTTCCTGATCCCGAATATAAGCTGTATCACTCCCCCTCCTCCCTCCACATTAGTACTGTGAATACTAATGTTAACAAAGCAGAAAAAAAGGTCCTCCAAACAGCGCTGAGAACTATCCACCCAAATGATTTGATATTCATCTGATGACAGTACTGCAGGCAGGCAGAATAATGAAGAGAATGTGTGGGACAGCTTTTGATAGGAAACATCGTACCCATGCCTGGGACAATAATAAATCTAATCTCGCTAAAGAAGCAGAACTAACACAGTGACCTATGCAGCACAATTATCACGGCTGTTCACATCTCTGATCGTCTCGGAGATTGTTTCAGTGTTTGAAAAGAAATCAAGGGGCTTCCTCTGAGCAGCCTAAGTAACAAAAAGTAGAACCACGTCCATGACTATTACTTGTGTGAAATTCCACTTGGAGTCAGATGACAGAGAAAGATAAAGCCTCTCTAAATCCTGCCCTATCCTACGCACACCCTAGTCTTCACGTCCCTTCACTCCAGGGTTCAAGGTCACCCTGAACTCACTGAAATCATATGCAAAATTGTTCTTTTTGGGGTTTTGAGACAGAGTCTTGCTCTGTTTTCCAGCCTGGAGTGCAGTGGCATGATCTCGGCTAACTGCAACTTCTGTCTCCAGGTTCAAGCAATTCTCCTGCCTCAGCCTCCCCAGTAGGTGGGATTACAGATGTGCACCACCATGCCCAGCTGATTTTTGTATTTTTTGGTAGAGATGAGGTTTCAACATGTTGGCCAGGCTTGTCTCGAACTCCTGACCTCAGGTGATCTGTCCACCTTGGCCTCTCAAAGTGCTGGGATTACAGGCATGAGCCACTACGCCTGGCAGCAAAATTTTGCATGTATGTGTCTCCCTGGGCAGAGGTGTCACAGGTCCCATTAGATGTTTGAGAGGGTTGGTAACCCACAAAAAGCTTTAGCCCCACAGCTCTGTGGAAACTCTATATTCTCCACCTTACCTCTTCTGATCCCCTCCCTAGACCTCACCCTCTACAAATAGGTCTTGTCTGCATGTGAACTATGATAGAAATCAGCTCTCTCTTCTAGCACTTGATGGCTATGCCCTCTCTGTCCCGGTAGTGGTTTGTCACTGGTCAGAGAGGAGGAGGGGGCTTCCATCAGCCTTAGATATCCTGAAAGTCCTATTGCTTGTGGTCAGGGATGTCTTTACAAAGTGAACTGACACCATTCTGTTTTCAGACAGCTACAGCCCTCAGAGATTCAGATTTCTTCGAGAAAACAGAGCTTCTTCTATAGAAAAATTAAAACATGAAATGGGATTTGTTGGGAAGGATGTTTTAGTTTTATTTTTTGTTTTCAGCTTGGGCTTCAAAAGTACTCCCAGATTCAAAACCTGGTACATACAGCAAAACAGCCTAATAGAAAATGCAACTAGATACTCTTGGCTGGTTGGAATGTTATGAACTGGAAGATCCTTCTTCCCATAGCCCCTAACTTCTTTTGCACACACTGTGGATTGTGTACATAGCCCCTTCTTCCCACAACCCCTAACAAGTTAATGTTAGCCCTACAGTTTCCTATGTATTCCCCTATTCTTTGGTCTTGCATCATACTGTAGTGCCCTGTGAACCACGTAGTACCCAAGGGGACTGAAAGCCCTGTGTAGCTGCAGATGGCCAGCATGGTTTTCACATAGCACCCTACACATGCTATGCCCTTGATGGTACCTCAGGACCAGGATTCCATGAGGCTTCTCACTATACCTGCACTTGAAGTCATTAGTCATCTGTTCCAAACACATGGATTTGGCAACTTATGAATCAGGCACTAAGCCAGACATAAAATTGTCAAGTATAAATGGTCTCAGCCCTCAAGAAACTCAGAGTCTAGTTGAGGAGACACTTATACCATTAGCTACAGTGCAACGTAAGAGGAATGACAGATTGGAACAAAGTGCTAAAATAAACAGAGGCAAGAACAGGCTGATTCTATTTGTTATACAAGTAGCAGATTCTTGCTAGGCAAAGTGTGATTGATGGACCAGCAGGGTGGGCATTACCTGTTGTCTTGTTAGAAACGCAGACTCTCAGGCCCCACCTCAGACCTACTGAAGCAGAATCTGCATTTTGATAAGATCCCAGGTAATTCATGGGCATTTTAGAGTTTGAAAGCACAGTTTTAAATGTCAATGCAAAGGCAGGCACCTGAGTCCCTGCTAACATTCCTAACTGCAGCTGCAACTAGAATGTGCCAGGAGTAATGGGTGTAGGGAGGGGAGGCATTTTACATCTGTTTTCAATTATATGGATGTAGAATTTAGAAAAAGCTGGCTGATTAGAAGTAAAGTGGGCCAGGCACAGTAGCTCATGCCTATAATCCCAGCACTCTGGGAGGCTGAGGTGAGCAGATCGCTTGAGCTCAGGAGTTTCAGATCAGCCTCAGCAACATGGTGAAACCTCCTCTCTACTGAAAATGCAAAAAACAGCCAGGCATGGTGGCACACACCTGTGGTCCCAGCTACTTGGGAGGCCGAGGTAGGAGCATCACTTGAGCCCAGAGGGCGGAGGTTGCAGTGAGCTGAGATTGCACCACTGAACTCCAGCCTGGGTGACAGAGGAAGATACTGTCTCAAAAAAGTAAAAAATAAAAAATAGGTAAAGTAAGTAGTTCTGTCAACTTCCATACCACACTCAGAACCTTCATGCCTGGGGCCTTGGATAAGAGGAGAAAGATAATCTGTTCTCTCCAATGTTCTCAACTGCTCAATAACTCAAGTCCTGTGTTGTACTATTAATAGCAAAAGTGGGACTAGAACCCCACTCTCCTGACTTGCCATGGGAAGATACGAAACTTATTGAGTAGTTATGAAGAGTTAACTCCAGAGTCAGAAAGACTGGGTTTGAATTCAAACCTTCCCATTTACCATCAATCTATATAACCTTGAGTGAGTTACCTAATTTCTCTTAATACATCTGAATTCTTACATCTGCAAGAAGTAATACCTATCCCAAAGATTATTATGAGAATGTATTGAGATAATGGTTATACATTTTCCAGATCATTGAGTGCCTCACATATAACAAGAACCAATAATGTTTGAGCTTTTCATTTTTATTAACTGTTGCAGTGGACTCTGGCAGTTGTTCACCGAACCCATTTTCCTTCATTCCTGAGCATACAGCTGGACTACATTTTCCAGATGCCAATTCTTGGAATTTCCTGGCCAATGGAACGTAGTTGGAAGAGACAGATGCCACTTCTGGGTCTGGTCCATCAAAACCTCCTGTGTGACCCGCCATTCCTTTTGCCCATTTGAATCCACATGTCAATGCCCAGGGTGCCCTTGGAAACCATGGGATGAAGATGGCAGCATCTCCATCAGCCTGGGCCTCTGAAAGACTACATGGAGCAAAGCTACATCACCTCCATTACTAACTGGACTGTATATGAGTAAGAAATAAACTCCCACTGTGTTGTTAGGAACTGAATGTTTGTGCCGTTCCAAAATGCATACGTTGAAGCCCTAACTCTCAATGTGATGGTGTTAGGAGATGAGGCTTTTGGAAGTAATTAGATTAGGACACCAGGGTAAGGCCTTCAGGATGGTCCTAGAATAACAGAAAGAGAGATATCTTTCTCTCCCTCTCTCTCTCTCTCTCTCTCTGCATGCATACGTGCCTTGTAAGCACACAGCAAGAAGGCAGTGATCTATAAGGTGGGGAGAGAGACCTTACCAGAAACCAACCCTGCTGGCACCCTGATCTTGGACTTTCAGCCTCCATAACTGTGAGTAATAAATTCCTGTTGTTTAAGCCACCCAGTCTATGCTATTTTGTTGTGACACCCTGAACTGACTAATACACACTAAGACAGAGATTTCAGGGTATATCTGTTCCAGTGGCTAGCGTCACCCAACGACAGCTGGCCAACACAGCATTCAAATTTTTCATAGTTTACCTCACAGGGTTGTTGTGAGGATTTAACAACATAACAAATGTGGAAATGTACTGTAAACTGTGAAGTGCTATGCAAATATCTGGAGAGAGAACACTATATTCTGAAGTCAGGACCTAGTTCACATCCAAGCACTGTTGCAGGCAAACTGGGTGACCCTGCATAAATTATTCACACTCTCTGAGCCATCTAGAAAATAGAAATAAGAATAACACAATGCTCTTAGGCAGGTGAGAGAAACTCTGACAGATGAATGCATTCTAGAAGTAAAAGCTATTGTTCTAAATGTAACATGATTTAGTTGTTAGGAACCAGTCTTTCTGAGTTCAAACCTCTGATCTGCTATTTCCTGGTTAGTAATCTTAGTAGGCAAGTTAATCAACCTTTACGTGTCTCAATTTCCATACCCACAAAATTGGGATTATGATAGAATCTACCTCCTATAGCTGTTTTACTGAATGAGTTGATACAGAGAAGGCTCCTAAAACAGCATCTGATATGTGGAAAGCAATTAATCAATGCTAGTAACTATCAGTATTAAACAAGACACAAGAATTAGAGTCTTCAATTACCCAAAGTTTCCTGTTTTGCTCATTTTGGCCTCCCTTCCCATTAAAATATACAATATTTGATAAATACAAGTACCTTTGACAACTAAAATATTAGACTTAGTCCTTTTGCAATCCTTTAATATTTTTTCTTCAAGAAAATTGAGGAAGAGCTCACTTGTAAATGGATTGTTTCACATTCAGGAATTTTCCATAGACTAGGCCATGGAAATAGAAATACTTATGATATTAACGTCACTCATTTTCTTAACACTGCCTTTGAGTTTGAGCATTACAGACACAGACTCACTACTGCAAGAGCCAATCAGCATGAAAGTTCATATTTGCCAACCATATTTAGAAGTGCTAAGATTCTAAAATCTTTGAAGTCTTTGTTTTGCCAATGAGAAAGCTGAGAATTGGAGATGTTAGGTGACAGATAATAAGATCACATCCATAATAGGAGGGATCAGAACCAGTCTCGCAATGCCCAGTTCCTGGACTACCCTATCATCCTGCCTCCCAGGGATGGCAAATGGAGGGCAGGAAGCAAAAGAAATTTTTTTAAAAAAAGCTTTGAAAGGTGATTCTAGAAGGTTCCATTTCCAAGATTTCAATCACACGTAAGACACAAACTTCTTACTCCCCAACTGATCCTGATCAACTGTGAATCCTAACATACCTCATTTTGGTCTTTCAACTTTGGACCCTACCCATTTCTAGGGGGTCTCAACCCTGACTGTGTATTAATATCACATAAGAAAACTTCTGAAAAATACCAATGCCTAGATCCCACCTCAGACTAATTAAATCAGAATCTCTGAGGAATCTCTCAAGGATCATTTTTTAAAATGTTCCCAAGTAATTCTAAAATGCATTCACAATTACGAATCGATGTTTCAGCTCACAGACTTCTGAGGGCAAGGCAGAAAAGAATGGCCACCAAAGTTGAGATGCTAGAACTTTGTTAGTACATCTCATTCCACAAAGCTCCTTGTCATCCACTCAGTCATTCAACAAACATTCAAGACCTTCTGTATGTTGGCTGCTAAGGATACAACAACAATAGAGCATGGTCCCTGCCTCCAGGGCTCATCATCCAGCAACCTGCCCCCTACCTAGTGGGCTAGACTTATTGGTCAATACATACCAACTTCTGTCTCACAGTCCCACCCCTCCAAATTAGTCTCCGTGATCCACAAGTCTTGCAGATGATCTACAGCTGGTGCTGAGAAAAAGAGATGGTTAATAATCTTCCCAAATAAGATTGTCCTTACTTGGAAGCTAATCGCAAAAGTTTGACATCTAACAAAACAACTAGACTTTTCATTACTAGATATTATCTTTTCCCCATCAGCAGGCCTCCTAAAGGTCGAGGCAGAGTGGAAAAATGCAATTTATGACTAAGTGAATAATAAATTGCTATGGAGATCCACATAATGCTTCTTTATATTCATCATGTACATAGGCTCTGTTTAAAATGCTTAAAGCCACTTGCTTTCATGGGTCCATAAAGTGTTTGATGGCAATGCAGTGGTTTCCATAAATGAATTTTTTAAGAACTGATAAACTGAAGTAAGTCTTGGCTAGAACAAGGCTGAGAATACCTGCTCCATTATCAGCAGTGGGGCTTCTGACATACCTGATTACCACCAGAAATTGAATTTTGCAGGTAGCTCCTTGGTTGAGTTATTCACAGATTTTTTTTAAATCTGGAAAGACCTTGACATTTGAAATATGTTAAAAAGAATGGCTAGACGTAGGCAATGATTCAAAGGATAATTTGTCCTTCCACGAAAAGACAAAGCAAAAAGCTCTATGGTGTCTCTCCTATCAGAAATCATTTACTATCCTTTAATAAAACATTGTTCTGAGTACAATATCTTTATTACAAAGACAATTAAAGTAATTATAAAAGTATCATTTCATACATAAATTATATGCATTAAGTAGTTAAATTTGTTTTGAGTAGGGGTAGCCTCAAGGAATCTCTTCTGAACAAAATTTGCCAAAATAAAAAACATACAAATGTCTTAAACCAAGAGAAACAATTAAAAAACCAAGCAATGTATGATCCAAAATCAATCTTAAAAGACACAGATTCTCGGGATATATACCCAGAAGTGGAACTGCTGGATCATATGGTAGTTTTATTTTTAATTTTTTGAGGAACTTCCATACTATTTTCCACAATGGCTGTACTAACTTACATCTCACCAACATTGTATAAGACTTCCCTTTTCTCCACAGCCTCATCAATACTTACCTCTTGTCGTTTTGAAAAAAGCCATCCTGACATGTATAAGGTGATGCTTCATTGTGGTATATACCCAAAGGAAATAAAATTGGTATGTCAAGGAGACATCTGCACGTCCACGTTCACTACCACATTATCCACAATGGCCAAAATACACAATCAGCCTAAGTGTCCACTAGCAGATGAATGGATAAAGGAAACGTGGAATATATACATGATAGAATACTATTCAGCCTTAAATCGAAATTCTGTCATTTGTGATGACAGGGATGAAACTGGAGGACATTATATGAAGTGAAATAATCCAGGCAATGAAAGACAAATACCAAGGATCTCACTTACACATAAAGCCTAAAAAAGTCGAACTCATAGAAGCAGAGAGTAGAATGGAGGTTACCAGCGGCTGGGGTTGGGGTGGGAATGGGGAGATGTTGGTTAAAGGATATAAAATTTTAGTCAAGAAGAATAAATTCAGAAGATCTATTGTAAAATATGGTGATTATAGTTAACAACAAAGTATCGTACACTTGAAAATTGCTGAGATTTTAAGTGTTTTCACCACAAAAAATGATAAAAATGTGAGGTAACTGATATGTTAATTAGCTCTATCTAGTCATTCCACAATGTCTACATAAATATCATATAGTACACCATAAATATGTAACAGTTATTTTTTTAATCTGGAAAGATCTTAAATTGACCTTTGTCAATTAAAAAATAAATAATTTTAAAAAGATACTTTTGTCATGAAAATCAGACTTATTGTTTAAATAAGGTACATATGGGCAATGACTTTGACTCATTCACTATTAATAAGACATCTTTTGGAATGTCAAAAGATAGATAATTTTGTAGAAGATTGAATATGCATTTTGTAGATAAGCATGAGAGAATGAAAGAAATCAACCTTCCCCCCATGCCATTGCAAAAGAAACTACAGCTTCTTGAAAATTTTGTGACTCCAAAGGGCAACTTGACAAGATGGCCAAATGTTCCTCCCCTTGGTCCAATTTTTTCAATGAGCAGGCTGGGACAGGAAGTCCTTTCCCAAAAGAATGGGAAGCACCAAGGCCCCAGCAGCAAAATAAGCCCCCCAACTTGTGTCCTAAGGTTCAAGGTGCTGGGTCATGGATGATAAAGAGGCTATGTCTACCCCTGCCCAGTGTGCGCCTATCAAAATCAGGGGATGAAGGAAGCCTTCTGACCTAGGGAAATGACAAAGGAAACCAAGAATTTGGGGATTAAATAGAGGAAGCTGGTTCTAAGCAATGGCCTTGATTAGAATACCAGCTAGGTGCTTTTTTAAGGCCACTAGGGATATGGTCCATGCCTACTTATTTTAAAGCTGCAAGAAAAAAATAAATGATCAAAGTGAGATTAGACAGAGAAGAAAATAAACTACAATAAACTTATAAATTCTGGAGTGGGACTGAATAAAAGAGAAGACACAACACTGATGCAGTGGAGAACACACACAACCATGCAAAACCTAAATTACAGCTTTCCACACCAGCAGACACTAACAATATAGCTACAGCTAATACTTATGGGACGCTCACCTCTGTCCAGCATTCTGCAAAGCCCTTTATGTAGATAACCTCATTTCATTCTCAAAACGACTCTAGGGAGGTGAGTGGTCACAATTCCCGTTATGTGGCTGGAGAAGCCAGGTTACACAGGAATTAAGTAACTGGCCAAGTCCCCTCCGACTGTAAATGGCAGAGCTGGTCTTAGAACCCAGGCAGTCTGGCTGCAGGTTCCTTGCTCAAAAGCATGGACCACAACATAGAAGAAACAGCCACAACAGAAATGAAGAATGAAGATCCACACCACGTGACAAGGGGAATCAGGGAGAAGAGGAAAACAAAGACAGTGATACTTAGATCTTAAAAGAGCAGTGATTCAAGACAACATTCTCCATCTGAAAGACATTCTCCATGCGGATATCAACAAACAGGGCTACAGAGTCAGGCTCAGGATTGAGGTCAAAGGCACTTATCAGGTTTCTAAACTTGAAATTCAAGAACAGATCCACAAGCTGTCCCCAAAGCTTAAAGATGAAATAATAAAGAATAATAGAAATAACAGAAAATAATTATAGAAATAAGAGAATGGCATTCCAGTTTTTATACTTTGAAAAAGAAAAGGGTCTGGGAAGAACCTGCCCCAAATAAAGCCGTAAGTATCCCTCACAGCATGGATAGTATCTGACCAAGAAGACTATTTCCAAGATCAAACGCCAAGCAAATTCCTCAGTTGGAAAGACAACTCTCAGAAATAGAAGATGTATTAGTTTATTTTCATGTTGCAGATAAAGACATATCCAAGATTGGGTAATTTATAAAGAAAAAGAGGTTTAATGGACTCACAGTTCCATGTAGCTGGGGCGGCCTCACAATCATGGTGGAAGGTAAAAGGCATGTCTTACATGGTGGCATGAGAACCAAGTGAAAGGGGTTTCCCCTTATAAAACCATCGGCGCTCATAAGACTTATTCACTACCACGAGAACAGTATGGGAGAAACCACACCCCATGATTCAATTATCTCCCATAGGTCCCTCCCATAACGCATGGGAACTATGGGAGCTACAATTCAAGATGAGATTTGGGTGGGGACACAGCCAAACCATATCAGAGGAGGCCCAAGAGCAGCAAACATCTGCCTGCCTTGCCCAGTGGTATACCAAGTGGGACGGATTTCACCTTCATGATGTCTCTTTCACTATCTATTAATATATGTGTAATGTCCACCATGCCAGATTAGCCAAAGTCTCTAGGTGAATGTATCCAACCAACCCACATCACTTCCCAACATCATTCTGCTCAAGGTTGGAATCTTCACCTTCCCAAAGGGCACCCAGAACATAGAGTTCTCCTGCTCAGCAATTTCCAACCCGGTCTACCGCTCAAACAAGATATTTGTTACTACTGGGATGACAGGAGAATTTCTCCAAATCATTTATTACATATAGGATCTCATATATTCTAGAACGATGGCATTATTAACTAGGTTAGCCTCTGAGGTAAAGGCTTTAACTCCCAAAGCTGACAAAGACACCAGAAGGAAAGGATAGAGGAAAGAGAGGAGGGAGAGAAAGGAGAAGGAGGGGAGAGGAGGGAAAAAGAGGAGAGAAAATGATGCATGAAAGGAGAATGCAGGGAGAAAGAAACAATGGGAGGAGACAGGGAACAGCAAGCTGGATAGTGGCTTATCTCTCTTATGAAAATACCAGGAAAAACATTGAAAATTTTAAATCATGAATAATCAAACAGAGCTTGTCTTAGTCATATAAATCTAGTATAACTTTTTAAAAATGACTTTATAATGTACAGCAACAGGTGCTGTGGCTCACGCCCATAATTAGGAGGTCGAGGCGGGTGGATAACTTGAAGTCAGGAGTTCAAGACCAGCCTGGCCAACATGGTGAAACCCTTGCTCTACTAAAAATACAAAAATTAGCCAGGCATGGTGGCATGTGCCTGTAATCTCAGCTACCCAGGAGGCTGAGGCAGGAGAATCACTGGAACCTGGGAAGTGGAGGCTGCAGTGGGCCGAGATCGCCACCACACTCCAGCTTAGGCGACAGAGTTACCCTGTCTCCAAACAAAAAAAAAACAAACAAAAAAAAAGGAAAGTATAGCATATGCAAAGATAGCTCTTAGATACACATAATTGTTAAATATGTGCCAAAAGAAACTGAATAAAATTCAGCATTCATTTTTAATTAATTTTCCCAAAACAGGTGCAGATATTCTGTCTTAACCTGGGGGAAAGGGTAAACATACTTATTAGTTTTACAGTCACTGGGGAAAAAAAACAACAATGTCCCATTGTCACCATCTCTATTTAACCTAGCTCTAGAAATCCCAGCAGATAACTATTCAAGAAAAAAAAACTATAAAAATTGTGAAGAAAAAACATAGAAGTGTCAGTATTTCAAGATGACATGGTTATAGTCCCAGAAAATTCAAGAAAATTAACCAGAGAATGACTTGCTCCAAATTGAGGGTATAAAATAAATCCTCAATCAATAACCTTTGCTTACACTAGTGCCAGACAGCAGAAAGAAAAAAAAAATCCAGAAAAAAAAATGCTATTTGAAATAGTAAAATACATATTCATTTCACTTAAGACACACATGACTTACGGGAATGTTATAAAACTCTGTTAAGAGAAATAAGGAAAACCTGAATAGTGTGATGCTTTCTGCTCCAAGGGTAAATTTCTAACTTGCTCTGACAGAAAGGGGAGGCAGAAGGAGAACTGAGAATTACAGGGAACATGGGATGAGCCCATGGGCTTAAAAGGTGCAGTTAAGAGCGTAATGCTTGTTCAGGTGGTAGAGATGCAAACATGTCCAACGCAGACTTATAAATTAATCCAGTATCATTAAGGTCTATTGGAACTTTCTAGAATGAGACAAGCACACAGCAAAATTTACTCAGAGGAACAAGGAATAACAGAGACTTCTTTTTTAAAAAGTGAGGGTGGGTCTGTCCTACTGGACTGCAAATTATAAAGCTGCAGTTATTGAATGTACGTGGAGCAGTACTAAAAGCAAGCATCCCTGGGCTGGTATATATTCCAGGAACAAAATTCAAGCTATTAAAGGAATGTAATAAATGACATATTAGGAGTAACACAAAAGTGGAAAAGAGAACTACTGTTAAATGCCAACTTAAAAAATGATTTATTGCAGTTTAGGTCCTGGCGACACAAAATAACTTTTAAACTAGGCAACAATTTATACATTAAAACTATCTGATTTGTATTAAAAGTGAAAAATGTCCAGTTTACCTATAGAACAAACTTGCACATGTACCCTTAGCCTAAAATAAAAGTTTAAAAAAAGTGAAAATCAGACAGCATTTTTACTACTGAAGAGATAAAACAGAAAAGAGCCATGCCTTGGGAAATAAATAGTAATATCAAAACACGACAAACATAATTGATGAAAGTTTTACTACTCAAAGTAGCACATGTAAAGAACTGATATAAATATATACAAAAAGCCCAGATGCTATCCATTAAGTGGGCCAGAGAAGAACGGTTCACTTAGCCCAAAGGAAGTCTAAACAAGAGAAAAATAGAGAAATGCATTATTCCTGGCCATTAAAAAAAAACAAGCCAAAGCAACTTTAAAACACCACTGAACACATTAAACTAAAATAAGTACAAATAGTAAAATTCAATGTTGACACAGTTCTATGGGAGAAAAAAATGTGAGGTGCTAATGGTAGATTTACTGGAGGGTGGAGATGACATCATGTCCCTTAAGCAGCAGCTAAATCTGACTCCTACAAACACGTGATGGCCTAGGAGGGAGCTGGGCTTCTGATGGGGGTGACACATGGCTGCTAGGAAACCAAGCCATAAGGCCCCCAGCCTTGGCAAACAGTGGCAGCCTCACTGCAGAGTTTGGCACAAAGACGACCAAGAGTCTGGCACAAAGGGAGAACAGGAGAACACTAACTTTCAAATGGGCCAGCAGGACTTGGGTGATGAGCTTCTTGCAGTGTCTATGTGGACTGAAGACCAGAGATCCTTCCCCAAAATTTCTGGTAACCTCTTGTAGCTTTCTTACAACTTTAGGGATAAAGATCACCATCCCAAACACACAGTTACCATATAACCCATGAATTACACTTCTAAAAGTATACACAAAGAGAAATGAAAACATTTATCCACACAAAAACTTGTTCACAGCAGCATTATTCCTAGTAGCCAAAAGAATTCATTCATTCATGAACAGGCAAATAAAGTAAAGCCCATCTATACAATTGAGTATTATCCAACCATAAAAAGGAATGACATTCTGATACATGCTGTAGCACGGCTGAGCCCTGCAAACCTTATACTAAGTGAAAGAAGCCAATCAAACAGGCAAAGCCACAGAGACAGAAAGGGGATTGATGGTTGCCTGGGGCTGAGAGAGTTGGAGGAAAACAGAGAGTAACTGCTAACCGTACACGGTTTCTTTTAGGGAAGAGGAAAATGTTCTAAAACTGATTGTAGGAATGAACAAGTAAATGAATATACTAAGTCACTGAATTATACACTTTAAATGGGTGAGCTGTATCGTATTTGGGTTCTATCTCTACAAAGCTATTTTAAGCACGCATGCACACACACATGCACACACGCATACACGCACACATATAATCATTAATATGAACCTCCCTCCAACTCTGATACGTGGAGGCTCGAAGCCAAATTTAACTCGATTTAGGAAAACAAGCTAACAGGCTGTTTCTTACAGCTCAGTCTTTTGGAACAAGTTTCTGCATGTTAAACATATTACAGTTTTTAAAGGGAGACCCTAAGGAAAGCTCTGAGCCTCTCTTCGGTCACCTAGATTGGTCTTGAGAGTCCTGCCTTTTCTTCTTTCTTTTCTTCCCTTTTAAAATCTGTTTCTCAATCAAACATGTGTCTGGCATTGGCTCCTGTTTTCCCTCCCAACAATTCTGCTACAAATGAACCCCTCAATTCAATTTCCAGACCTAGGGTGATGCTCTTAACAACAGAAAAGGTTTTAGAATCACAAGCTCTGTCTCTTTAATTCCAACATAACAGAAAGCCTTCTCTTATTCCCCGATGCCACTTTCATTTCAGATTTTCTAATTCAACTTTTAAATTTCCCACTGATTTTCCATTCTTGGCACTTCTTCCCCTTTCTCTTTGGCGCAGACACTTCACGGGCCAGCTTGTCATCTGTGCAGCCCAGACCTCCTGCCCACTGTTGCCTTACATTTTGGTTGACGATTCATTTTACCCTTCGCCAACTTCTTCTAACCTGGATGTCCCCCAGTTCCCCCCGTCAACAAGCCATTTGTAAATTTCACATTCTGGCTTTTCTTCCTAACACTGGCCAATCACAGATGAAGGAAGGCCAGGTGGTAGCTCCCAGGTGGCCTGAGTACCACTTGAAAGCCCTCTGGCTTTTCCTCAGCCTCCCCTTGTTGCTACAAGTGCAGCTGAAGGCACCTAGCCCAGGAACCCCCAGCTCAGCCCAGCAAATCCATAGAAAGCTTCCGCTTCCACAATCTTGGCTGCACCTCTTGTCTACCCTAACAAAGGCAAAGAGATAAAAACATAATGATCACTGGTGGAAAAAAAAAATCTGAAGATATGCAGATCTGTATAAATCCCATATATATCTTTACCTCCTTTGGATTCAAATTCTGGCTCTGTTATTTACTAACTGGGTGCCCTTAGGGGCAACATGCCCAAGTCTGAGCTTCCTCATTTGTGAAAATAAGGACAATAATAGCACCTGCGGCCGGGTGCAGCGGCTCACGCCTGTAATCTCAGCACTTTGGGAGGCCAAGGCAGATGGATCACGAGGTCAAGAGATCGCGACCATCCTGGCCAATATGGTGAAACCCCATCTCCACTAAAAATACAAAAATTAGCTGGGCGTGGTGGCATGCACCTGTAGTCCCAGCTACTCAGGAGGCTGAGGCAGGAGAATCGCTTGAACCCGGGAGGCAGAGGTTGCAATGAGCCGAGATCGTGCTACTGCACTCCAGCCTGTCAATAGAGCAAGACTCTGTCTGAAAAATAATAATAATAATTTGAAAAAATAATAGCACCTGATTATAGGAATAGTTTGAGGATTAAATGCGAGAGTTCAAGTGAAGGGCTTGAACTGTGGCCACTCATCTGTCCATATCAAGCAAAATCATGGCTTACTCTTTACATGAAGGACAACATAAAAATCAGATGGAAAAAAATGCCATTCCTATCTGTGACCAGCTCTTTAAAAGGACAGAAATGGAGAACTCCTCCCTTGTTGCTATGCAGCCTTCTGCAGGCGGAGCCCATCAGCTCTGAAATCTGCTCCATGTAGTTATAACAGCTCTGCAAAGCCTGAAAAAACCTCTTTCGCTCTGTTCCTCCCCCAACGGGTTCAGGCCAATCTGTGTTTTCCCCAAGACAAAACTGCAATCCCTGCAAGACACAGCTTTGCAGAAACCTTTGCCCGTTTGGGGGGCTTGCAAAGCCAGGCATGCCTGTCAGGCTGGAACAAAACTTGCCTGAGTTCTGTTAGCATGGCTTCTGCTGGCAGCTGCTGCTGCGGGACTGCAGGTGGTGGTGCAATCGATACCATGTCATCAGTGAGTTCAAGGTCAGGGAATCTGCATACCACAGAAGACAATGATTTTAATGTTGCTAGGTTGGTTCCCCGCACCCGCCCCCACCACCCGCCCTTTTACTGTAGGGGAAGTAAATCTCAGAGAAACACTCAAGCCTTGCCCTTTTATGTGACAAGCCAACACCCCCCTTCTGGATGGACCATAAGCCTTCTGTCTAAATGTGGCCCTCTTGTCTCACCTGTAGTTCACAGGTCTCCACCTATTTTAGTACAGCAGGTGCTCTGTGCCTCTGGGGCTGTTCCTTCGGTCTATAAACTGGACAAAACCTAAGTGGGTTCCCACAGTGATATGTGTGTGTGTGTGTGTATGCATTTGTGCCTTCAGCAGACATTTATTAAGCACCACTGTAGGTCAGACACTGTGCTGGGTGACAGAAATACAAAGACAAATTATATAGTCCTTCGAGGAGCTCACAGTTCTAGGAAGTGAGGGTGGGGGCAAGTAACTGACAATCCCAAGAGGGGAGGATGTGCTCAGACAAAGCCGTCTAAAGAGATCACCCAATAAGAGCACCTTGACCAGCACCCAATGGTTCCCAAAGCAAATGGCACCTTAACAAGGCTGGAAAAGTGAGCAGGAGTTAACCGAAGAGAACCACATGCAAAGGAGGGAGTGTCGTGTGTGTGTGTGTGTGTGTGTGTGTGTGGATGTGTGCGCCTGCACAGCACCCCACCACAGATTATCACAGTGCCTTTCTAAAAACCCTACATTAAACATCTTACATCTTGAAATTTAGTGTGTTCCATTCCATTGGGCAGAAGGTCAGAGAGAACATTTCTGTGAGTCATACCTCACTGGATTTCTACATCTTGTTAAGCGTTCACTTTTTCTGAAGTATCAGAGACAGACTGCCCAGCTCCCCACCCAGTGTTCCAAAAGTGGTGGGGGGTATTCTACCCAGGTAGAAACACCTCCTCCTCCTTGGGCTCAGATCCCACCAAGAAGGCTTCAGGGAGACTCCTCTGGAGAAGCAGACTGACTTAGCTCTCTTCTTAGCCAACACAGCTCTGCTACTACTGAGTAACAACCTCCCTGCCTAAATACTGAAGTGTTACTGCCTTTGCCCTGATCAAGCACTGACCCTGAGTTGCTAGAACTTCAGTCTGGGGCTCAGCCCTCCAGGCTCCAGTTTACTGGCTTGATTCATTCATTCACTCAATCACTTATTTGTTGAACTGCCAACTGTGCCTAATACTCTTTGAGGTGCCAGAGATATAGAACCAAACAAAACACACAAAGCCTACATTCTAATGGAAGAGATACGTAATAGACATTAGTACATAAACAAGAGATGTTCAAGTAGGAATAGGTTTTATGACAAAGCAAAGACAAGACAGGTGTTTCGGTGTGATGTTGGGAGAGGTTATTTTTAATAGGGTGGCACACTTTTCGTGCCCCTCTAAGGGGACATCTGAGCTGAGACCTGAATGATGAGCAGGAGCTGGGAGGGTGGGCGCGATGAGCTTGGAAGAAGGAACTGCAAGGTTCTGAAAGAATGGTGGGTTTGAGAATTCCAGGGATAGCAGCTGGATTGTAGGAGCTAGGAAGAGAGGTGAAAGGGGCCAGGATAGGTAGGTGCCAGTAGGCCACTGTATGGAGTCCAGACTTTAAGTACAATGGGAATCCTTTGAAGAATTTTAAGCAAAATGGTGACATGATCTGACCTTTGTGGTTTAAAGATTGCTGCATCAAAACTGCTCTGGATTCTGGGCGTCTAGCATCTACCAGTTCCTCCTCATCCTGGATAACCTCTTTGAACTTGACCTGTGGCTTATAAGCTTGAGGCTTCTCTAGTTCAACCTCTGGCCCCAGCCTCTCGGCTGGCCGCAGAGACAGATGGAGGTGAGCCTCGCCAATGAGCACACACCCCCATTCATTCATCTCAATGTCTTATTCCCTAATCAGCATGGCCTGTGCACTCATTAGCCAAGTCCCTGATTGCAGAGTAAACTTGTCTTTCAACAAAACTGCAGATTCTTGTTCCCTTCAAAGCTGCCTTGGCAGTTTGCCAATTTCAGCACAGTAATAGATTTCCTGAGAAGCATTCAAACTTGCTGTCTCTCCCACGGGCTGTCGCCCAGACCAGTTGTGTGGGGTTTCCAGGTTTTCAAAGATCATGTGTGTGATCTACAGCCAAGCTTCTTAGGCAGGGATGGGCACATGTGGGGGTTTACGAAGGATACTAATGTGCCCAGGCCCACCCCAGATTTAATGAATCCCAACCTGGGGGGAGTGGGGTGGGGGACAGGCGGGAGAGAGACTATATTTTTGTTTGTTTTTATTTTTGAGATGGAGTCTCAGTCTCACTCTGTCACCCAGGCTGAAGTACAGTGGCACAATCACTGTTCACTGCAGCCTTGACCTCCTGGGCTCAAGTGATCCTCCTGCCTCAGCCTTCTCAGCAGCTAGGACTATAGGTGTGTACCACCATGTCTAGCTATTTTTTTTTTTTTTTTTTGAGAGAGAGAGGTGAGGGTCTTGCTATATTGCCCAGATTGGTGTCAAACTCCTGGGCTCAAGTGATCCTCCTGTCTCTGCCTCCCAAGGTGCTGGGATTACAGGCATGAGCTGCTGCAGCTGGCCTTTTTTTTTTTTTTAAGAGACAGGGTCTCACTCTATCACCCGACTGGAGTACACTGGCATGATTATAGCTTACTATAACCTCAAACTCCTGGGCTCAAACGATCCTCCCACCTCAGATTTCCAAAGCCCTGGGATTATAGACATGAGCCACTAGGCCTGGCCAAAAACATATTTTTTTTAAAAAGTTCATTAGTCAAACCCGATATGCACTTCTGTTTAAGAGCCATTAAACAGAGAAGAAACAGGCTGTATTTACAAGCTCACCACTGCAAATTCTTTTCTAGAACAAGGCTAAGTAAAAAATGAATAAATATGCACCTATATACTAGCAGCCACAGTACCAGAAGAGGCAAAACTACCTCCAGCTTCTACAAATCAGGGCTCCATAAGAAAGAAAAGAGGAGGTGAGGAGTGGGTGTTAGGGGCATACACAGCTCTGGCCCTCTCTGCTCAGAAAATCATTGCAGGAGAATGAGAAGCTCCCTCTTTTGCACACTCACTGCTTTAAATGTTCACAGCTCCACAGCAGCAACCAGCAAACCCACACACCCAGAGTTCTCAACACCACATTCCCTGAAGATACATATTCTGCAAGGCTTTCAATTCCCTTGGATATTCCCGTGTGAGTTTAAAATATTGCAACCCTCCTTAATTAACCAAAAAAAGTCTGTAACACCAAATAATTAGAATTCCTCCACCATTCCTCACGCTGGAGTGTTTATGAAGATGACAGGCCCTTGCCTGGAAAAGCAGAACCAAAATAAACTGAGCAGCGATTAGGCTGCAGCCAGTTCGTTTGGCAGGTGTCTATTGGGTACCTACTGGGTGCCAGTTTCTATGCAGTACTCTTCGCTGATGCCATTTCATTTAATCCTCCAACTCACTTCCCAAAGTGACTATTATCATTATCTCTCTTTTACAAATGAGGATGCTAGGCACCCAAGGGGCAGTTAAAGGGCTTCCCCAAGGCATAGCATTAGTGCCAGGATAGAGAGTTGAACCCAGGCTTGAGTCTAAAGTGGGTGCTCTTTCTCTCACTCTCTTAGAATCGCATATTGTCAAGGCATTGTCACATACATGATTCTAAGAGAGAGAAAGAGCATTGTGGGACTTAAAGATGAATTGGCCTTGCATCCCTGGCCTCAAGTTGCTCACAGAAGAGCAATGAGCAAGGGAAAGGTTGTATAAGTAAAGTGTATGACTGAATGTGATCAATGCTGCATAATGAAAGATATGAGCTCTGGAATCAGGGAGGTGGGGCAAAGTAAGTCCAATTCAGGGCAAATTTAAGGCTTCACAAGCCAGATGACATCTGATATAGTTTGGATGTTTGTCCCCTGTACATCTCATGTTGAAATGTAATTTTCGATGTTGGAGGCGGGGCCTGGTGGGAGGTGTTTTGGTCATGGTAAAGGATCACTCATGAATGGCTTGGTGCCCCCCATACGGTAATGAGTGAATTCTAGCTCGGAGTGCAGGAGACAGCTGGTTGTTTAAAGAGCCTGGCACCTTCTCCCTCTCTCTCTCTTGCTCCTACTCTTTCCATGTGAGATGCTGGCTCACTTTCCCTTCCTCCATGATAGAAGGCTTCTTGAGGCCCTCGCCAGAAGCAGATGCTGGAGCCATGCTTGTACAGCCTGCAGAACCAAGAGCCAATCAAACCTCTTTTCCTTATAAATTACCCCACCTCAGGTATCCCTTTATAGTAACACAAAAACAGATTTTTTTTAAATCTGTTTTAAAAATACAGCATCTTAGGACTTCCCAGAAGGGAGTAGGATTTGACCAGTGAAGAAGATAGGAAAGGTTATTCTAGATAAAGAATATAAAATTAGCCAAGAGGGGAGAATGAGGAAAATGGTCAGGGAATGGGGACTAATCCAATATGACTCGAAGGTAGCATGCATATGAGACCAAATGGTGGACAGCCTTTGAATGCCATGCTTGGAAGTGGAGAGCACAGTCTTTAGGCAAAGGACACTATAGTAGGCTGCGGGGCAAAGGAATGAGATGATAAGACAGGGCCTGTGAGAAGATAACTATAATCAGACCTCTTTAAACAGCTGGTAGTTTCTCTCACCAATGAGCCTTCATGCGCGTCTTTCTCTCTTCCTCCTTTCAATCTCCTGACAACTCCTACGCAACCTCTAAGACTTGTCTTGGACATCACCTCCTCCAGGAAGTATCCCCTGTTCTCCCAAGACTGGGTCAGATGCCCCTCCTAGGTGCTTCTTCAGCATCTGGGTTTGACCCTACAGTACTTAATACTCTACATTAAAATTTTCACTTGCCTCCTGCTTTCCCACTAGATGGAAGCTCTTTGAAGGTAGGGACTACAGTTATTCATCTTTCATTTCCCCAAATCCCTGATTTTGGGGGTACCCTAATAGCCATTCAATAACTATTTGATGGATTAACATGAACAAACATCAGAAAAGCCCCAAACAGACACTACAGCCACAGCCATCCGAGTCTGAAGTACAGGCACAAGTTGATGCATTTGTTCCCTGCGCTGGTCTCTGGGTTTGGTCTCTATGGGGTGGCTGTCTCCAAAGCAGCCCCTACTCGTGTTCATGGTCACACACTGGAAGCTGGAGCACCAAGTCCAGAGAAAGCCCTGTTTCTCAAACTGGAAACAGCCTGGAGGTAAGTAGAGGCATGGCAGGAAATGAGGGAAGCCTCAGCAATTAATAAGGTCAATCTCTCCAAAGCACTGATTTTACTTATTAGATTTTGCAGTATGAGAAACATGGATATAATATGGACTGTGGTGCAGAATGTGCAGTTTTAAGATAAAAAATAAGAGACTTGAAAGAATTTTTTGAAATGAAATCAGCAACTATTTCAGGCTATACCTACTGACTTCTCCAGAGTCTGAGATCCTTCTCTGTTTTTGGGCTCCTGAACAGAGACAGGAGCCTCTGTAACAGAAGCTTCTGGCTGTCTTCCCTGATGCCTCTCTCCCTTACTATTAGAACACTCCAATATTAGCCAGGTATGTGGCCCCTGGAATTATAGTTCCTGGTCTCCCTTGTGCAGCCATATGACCAGGTTTTGTTCAATTAATGTAGGCAGGAGGTTACTCCCAGGAAGTATCCTTAAAAGGAAGAGGGCCAGACTCAGTGGCTCACACATGTTATTCTAGTGCTTTGGGAGGCCGAAATGGGAGGATCACTTGAGGCCAGGAGTTTGAGACCAACCTGGGCAACATAATGAGACCCTGCTTCTACAACAACAACAAAAAAGCCAGGCATGAGGCATGTGCCTGTAGTCCTAGCTACTTGGAAGGCTGAGGCAGGAGGATGGCTTGAGCCCAGGAGTTCAAGGTTACAGTGAGTTGTGACTGTGCCACTGCATTGTACTCAAGTCTAGTTAACACAGCAAGGCCCTGTCTCAAAAAAGAAAGGTAACACAGCAAGGTCCTGTCTCAAAAAAGAAAGGTAACACAGCAAGGCCCTGTCTCAAAAAAGAAAGGTAACACAGCAAGGCCCTGTCTCAAAAAAGAAAGAAAGAAAGGAAAGAAAGGAAGGGAAGGGAAGGAAAGAAAAGAAAGGAAAGGAAGGAAAAAGGAAAGGAAAGGAAAGGAAAGGAAAGGAAAGGAAAGGAAAGGAAGGAAGGAAGGAAGGAAGGAAGGAAGGAAGGAAGGAAGGAAGGAAAGAGAAAAGACAAAAAAAGAAAAACAACAACAACAAAGAAAGGAAGGAAGAAAGAGGCACCAAAAGGAATGTGGAAATTATGCATAAAGTTTAAGAAGCCACCTTGGCTCATGAGGCAACACTCAGAACAACAGAGCAACAGGCTAAAAGGAACCTGCATCTCTGGGATGCCCAACTCCAGCCTTTTTACACAGAGAATAAAACCTTCTATGCTTAAGCCATTGTCTGCTTATTTTCATAAAACTGTTCATGAGGTTCTGATAAGGAAACCAAGGGCTCAGAGACTCGCAGAAGGTACAACCCAGGAAGGACCTCAGAAACCTGGCTCTGTTCCTGCCTGCAGAGTCCATGCCAGATCTGCACCTGCCTAGCAAATTCCCTAATAGGGCTGACAGATTTTTCTGTGAGTCAACATGTGAAAGCAGTTGGAGAGATGTTTTTTCTCTTAGCAGGAGGGAAGGAGACTCCTTCTAGGGAGAGACCTTAGAGAAAACCTCCACTGTTGGGTAAAGGCTCTGATGAGCTCATTAGACTAGAAGTTGTTTTCTTCAAAGCCTGAATGAGACTTCTAAGAAGGAATGAAGCTGTTCTGAGTAACTGAGCATCAAGAATTGGAGACAGGAATAGGGAGATCTGGAATGAAGGGAATGAGGAGAGAAGAAGGGATGATTAAGATGGAAGAATGCTATGCCCTACATGACTACTCCAAGTGACCCCTTAATCTTCATAAAGTTTACCAATGTTGCAAAATGCTTAGCATGATTGCATGACTTAGAGAACCCTTTCAAGGGTGGCATGGGGGAAGAATTCAAGAGGGCATACTCAGAAGCAGGTCCTTGAGACAGGGAAGATGTTGCATTCAGAAGTCAGAATGTTTAAAAAAAAAAAAAAAAAAGGTTCTGAGAAGGGCCTTTGACTTCCCTGGGCCATAAAAAGTTGAGGGGCAGTAATGGTAGTGATGTTCAAAAAGCTTTCACTATGAATGCAAGAAACTTAGCCAGGTGCTGTGGCATGCATGTAGTCCCGGCTACTCATGAGGCTGAGGCAGGAGGATCCCTAGAGCCCAGGAGTTTAAAACCAGCCTGGGCAACATAGCAAGACTTAGTCTCTTAAAAAAATGCAAGAAACTTATGAAAACACCTAACAAATCACTAAATTACACTGTAGCAGTACTCCGCCCATTCACCAACACTGCCCACTTCCTCCTGTAGCCAGAATCCTGACTGGAAGCAGCACGTTAGCATTAAAAGCTTCTCTCAAGGACACAGAGTAACCAAAACAATCTTGAAAAAGAAGAACAAAGTCAGAGAACTCTGACTTCCTGGATTTTAAAACTTACTATGGGCCTGAGCACGGTGGCTCATTCCTATAATCCCAGTATTTTGGGAGGCCAAGGCGGGTGGATTGCTTGAACTCAAGAGTTCAAGACCAGCCCTGGCAACATGGCAAAATGCCCATCTCTACCAAAAAACAAACATACACAAAAATATTAGCTGTGTGAGGTGGCATGTGCCTGTAGTCCCAGCTACTCTGGAGGGTGAGGAGGGAGGATCACTTGAGCCCGAGAGGTCAAGGCTGCAGTAAGCCATAATCACACCACTGCACTTCTGCTTGGGCAAAAGAGTGAGACCCTGTCTGGGAAAAAAAAAAAAAAAAAGCCAAAACCAAACAAACAAAAACTTACTATAAAGCTACAGTACACTATACTACAGTGTGGCAGTAGCATAAAGATGGACATATAGATCAATGTAATAGAACTGTGAGTCCAAAAGTAAACCCTTACATTTACAGTCAATTGATTTTCAACAAGAACACCAAGACAATTCAATGAGAAAAGAACAGTCTTTTCAATGAATGGTGCTGGGACAATTGATAGCCACATGTAAAACAATCAAATTGGATACTACTTCACACCATATACAAAAATTAGTTTAAAATTCATCATAAACATAAATGTAAGAGTGAAAACTACAAAATTCTTAGAAGAAAACATAGGAGTAAATTCTCATGACCTTGGATTAGGCAACAGTTTCTTAGATATGACACCGAAAGTACTAGAAACAAAAGAAAAAAAATAGATAAATTGAACTTCATAAAATTTAAAACATTTTGCCTCCAAGTGCACCATCAAGAAAGTAAAACCCACAGAATGGAAGAAAATATTTGCAAACCGAATGTCTGATAAGAGGCTTGTATCTAGAATATACAAAGAGCTCTCACAATTAAGCAATGAAGAGACAAATAATCCAATTTTTTTAATGGCTAAAGGATTTGAATAGACATTTCTCCAAAGAAGATATAAAAACAGTCATTATGCATATGAAAAGACGTTCCACATCATTAGTCATTAGGGAAATACAAATCAAAACCAAAATGAGCTACACTTCACATCTACTAAGATGGCTGAAATAAAAAAGACAGACAATAACAAATGTTGACAAGGATGTGGAGAAATTAGAATCCTCATACATTGCCGGCGAGATTCTAAAATGGTGCAGCCTCTTTGAAAAACAGTTTGGTAGTTCCTCAAATAGTTCAACATAGTTATTATATGATCCAGCAATTCCATTCCTGGGTATATACCTAAGAGAACCAAAAACGTATGCCCACACAACAATTTGTACATGAACATTCATCGCAGCATTATTCACAATAGCCAAAAAGTGGAAAAAATCCACCTGTTCATCACCTGATGAATAAATGAGATGACATGTTATATTCACAGTATTCAGCAACAAAAAGGAAAAAAGTACTGATATTTGTTAAAATAGAGATGAACCTGGAAAACATTATGCTATGTAAAAGAAGTTACACATAAAAGACTACATACTATATGATTCCATAAAAGCAAAATGTCCAGAATAGGCCAATCCACAGAGACAGAAGGTAGATTGCCTAGGACTGGGAGGAAGGAGCAATGGGACTGACTACCAATAGATATGGGATTTGTTTGGGGGTGATAAAATATTTTAAAATTAGATTGTGGTGATAGTTGTACAACTCTACGCATACACTAAAAACCACTGAATTGTACACTTTAAACAGGTGAATTTAATGATATGCAAATTATATGTCAATAAAGTTGTTATGTAAGAAACAAAAACCAACAAGCAAGCAAACCCTCCAAGTGGGGCCCACTTGAGCCCAGAGCCAACGAAGTCCTGAGTCCATTATCGTACCCTCTTTCAACATTTACTTTTTCTACCTTCCTAGGGACATTTTTAAAACTATTTGTTGATGTTTCCATAACATTAAAAAAAATAATAAGCTCAGTATCTTCATTCCTCCCAGGGCAAGGGAGCAATAAAGTATACTCACGAAAATTACAATAGCATGGAGGCCAGAGTTATGATTCTGGAGCGCCATATTTTACCTGAGAAGAGTTCATTATGATACATATTTTCAAAGCAGTGCTGAGAATGCTAATCAACATTCACTAAATGTAATCTTCTCACTCTTTTATAAATAAGGAACATCACCCACCAGTACACAAAAGAGGATCGACCAACAGGAAGGGATACAGGATCAGTACAACAATAGAAGATAAAGGCACTGTCAATACAGCATCATTCCAGATGATTCAACAGTGACAGACCTGCAGCCGCAGGTGTGTCCTGGCTCAGGGATGACACAGGTATGTCCCAGCAGGTGCCACACCAGGTGTTCGCTGGGTGACTCTGTAACACTCCTTGCCAGGACTTAGTATTTCTCTGTAATTACAGTGAATTGAAACTAACTTGTTTTTGATAATTTTTTTCAAAACTTTGTGACACCCTTAGAGATAATTGGAGCTGCTCTGGAGCGTCAAATGCTACACAGAAACTTTGGTGCCATGGAAACTACTGACAGGAGAAAAATATGAAAATGTATACCCTTGTGAAACTTCCCAATGTGCTAAAATCAGCAGTTCCCTTTGAAGAGCCGAGTGTAATACTTGCCAATCGATTTGTTTTAGGATCCAAATGGCTTTGCTCAAACTGCTATCGCCCCACTGGGCAAAAAAAGCTTTGGCACTTAAAAAATGATTAAAAACTCCCGGCTATTTATAATGATGGAGAAATGTCACAGGGAATTAAATGTTTTGTCAGTGGAAAAATGTGGCTGTCTGGAAAAGGCTGTAGATATATGCAGGGAATTAATGACAGGGTTGCTGCAAACACTCAATGCCCTACTCCAAGGAGCTCAAAAGACAAGATTTTTGTTGGTTTGTTTTGGGTGTTCTTTTCCTTTTTCTTTTTTAACTGCAGAGTTTTTCACCTTCTCATTCACCAGAACTCCAGGATGGTATGAAACAAGCAAGCCAGACTTCCAGGGTGGTACACTTTGCTCACTACAGGGTGTCACCATTACTTTTCCTCTGCACTCTCAAAATAAAGCCATCCATTATCAGCCCACAGATTTTTCCCTAATGCTGATCTAGAAACAAAAATGGAATCTACTATATACTGCCCAGGCAGAGAAAGTGGTGAAGATAAAACACTAATGACAACACTGCTCTTGGGATCTGCTGTTTGGGATTCTGCCACGTGTCCAAATAACCAGGGTAGCTATGGCAAACTCCTCAACTGGCAACCAATAATTCACCAAGGGCCTTCCCAACCTCTCCTTCTCCTCTGTGGAACTTCTACACCAACCAAGCAAATCACCCCTATGTGCCTCTTCAAACTCTAGGTTGAAACTTTCCATCTGCCCACTGGTCACTCTCTCTGCTGTACATGCTTTTTTTGATAGAAATCTTTCCACTGTTTCATTAGTATGTGTGTGCTTGTGTTCTGTTCCCTACTTGTTAATCACAACATGCCTTATTATAGAACAAAACAGACTGACATTCTCATCTCCATACATTGTACACTGCCTTTCCCACCCCTCACCTCTTTCTCTACTGGCTGCTGCTTCTCCAAATTTTCAAGCAGCACTCTTACATGTCTTTGCATGTCAAGTGCAGGTCAATCAACTCAGTTATGAAAAGAAAATAAGAAAAAAGTTAACCATTTTTTTTGTTATTATACTTTAAGTTCTAGGGTACATGTGCACAACATGCAGGTTTGTTACATAGGTACATGTGCTAGGTTGGTTTGCTGCACCCATCAACTTATCATTTACATTAGGTATTTCTCCTAACGCTATCCCTCCCCCAACCCCCCACTCCCCAACAGGCCTCAGTATGTGATGTTCCCCTCCCTGTGTCCGTGTGTTCTCATTGTTCAACTCCCACTTATGAGTGAGAACATGTGGTGTTCGGTTTTCTGTCCTTGTGATATATTGCTGAGAATGATGGTTTCCAGCTTCATCCATGTCCCTGCAAAGGACATGAACTCATCCTTTTTATAACTGCATAGTATTCCATGGTGTATATGAGCCACATTTTCTTTATCCAGTCTATTTGGGTTGGTTCCAAGTCTTTGCTATTGTGAACAGTGTCACAATAAACATACGTGTGCATGTGTCTTTATAGTAGCATGATTTATAATCCTTTGGGTATATACCCAGCAACAGGATTGGTGGGTCAAATGGTATTTCTAGTTCTAGACCCCTGAGGAATCACCACACTGTCTTCCACAATGGTTGAACTAGTTTACACTCCCATCAACAGTGTAAAAGCATTCCTACTTCTCCACATCCTCTCCAGCGTCTGTTATTTCCTGACTTTTTAATGATCGCCATTCTAACTGACATGAGACAGTATCTCATTGTGGTTTTGATTCGCATTTCTCTGATGACCAGTGATGATGAGCATTTTTTCATATGCCTATTGGCTGCATAAATGTCTTTTTTTTGGGAAGTGTTTGCTCATATCCTTTGCCCAATTTTTGATAGGGTTGTTTTTATCTTGTAAATTTGTTTAAGTTCTTTGTAGATTCTGGATATTAGCCTTTTGTCAGATGGATAGATTGGAAAAATTTTCTCCCATTCTGTAGGTTGCCTGTTCACTCTGATGACTTTCTTTTGCTGTGCAGAAGCTCTTTGGTTTAATTAGAACCCATGTATTTGGAGAAGCAGCAGCTGGTAGAGAAACAGGTGAGGGGTGGGAAAGGCAGTCTACAATGTATGGGGATAAGAATGTCAGTCTGTTTTGTTCTATAATAAGGCATGTTGTGATTAACAAGTAGGCTTTTGTTTTTTGGCTTTTGTTGCCATTGCTTTTGGTGTTTTAGTCATGAAGTCTTTGCCCATGCCTATGTCCTGAATGGTATTGCCTAGGTTTTCTTCTAGGGTTTTTTATGTTTTAGATCTTACATTTAAGTCTTTAATCCATCTTGAGTTAATTTTTGTGTAAGGTGTAAGGAAGAGATCCAGTTTCAGCTTTCTACATATGGCTAGCCAGTTTTCCCAGCACCATTTATTAAATTGGGAATCCTTTCCCCATTGCTTGTTTTCATCAGGTTTGTCAAAGATCAGATGGTTGCAGATGTGTGATGTTATTTCTGAGGCCTCTGTTCTGTTCCATTAGCTAACCATAATTTTTCAATGTGCATATGTACAAAAGCATAAACAGTTCCTATTTTCTTCATATTGGCATATAAATTTATGATCCACTCACTCAGTGAAGAACAAAATTAAGCCACTGCCCATAAGGCCAAGAGAGGAAACAGGCAGATCTACAGAAGGCTGTAAAACTATGTGATAAATGTTCCAACTGGGTCATGCATGCAGGATGAGAACCCTCAGGGGGGCCCCTGAGCAAAGCTCTGGGGTCAGAGAATATTTGCCGTAAGAGGTGATGGTGAAGGAAGACAAGAAGGTCCCCTGGGGCCAGGCACAGTGGCTCATACCTATAATCCCACCACTTTAGGAGGCTGAGGCAGGTGGATCACCTGACATCAGGAGTTTGAGAGTAGCCTGGCCAACATGGTAAAACTCCGTCTCCACTAAAAATACAAAAATAGCAAGGCATGGTGGTGTGCACCTATAAACCCCAGCTACTCAGAAGGCTGAGGCAGGAGAATCACTTGAGCCTGGGAGGCGGAGGTTGCAGTGAGCGAGATCGTGTCACTGCACTCCAGCCTGGGTAACAGTGAGACTCTGTCTCAAAAATAAACAAATAAAAAAATAAAAAAATAAAAAGAAGGTCCCATGGGAGCTGGATGTGGAGTGGAGGAAGGATGTTTCAGCAGACAGAACCCCTGGACAAAGGGCCAGAGCTCAGAGACCCAAGGCACGTTCTTAGATTCCTTAGATTTGCACAAAGTTCAATCTAGCTGGATCAAAGACTTGGGGTTCGGAGAAGATACAGGACTAAAAAAAATCTGGATGGAAATTCCATACAGCTGAATCAAGCACTAAGAGGTGGGGGAAGACACAGGGTGATCAAGAAAGAGCTAGTAAGCCTTGCTAAGAGGTCTGGACTTGATCCTGGAACCATGGGGAGCCCTCAAAGAGTTTTAAGCAGGAAAATGATTTGAGCAGATGTGGATCTAGAAACACCACACTGGTTGCAGTATGAAGAGGGAATTTAAAGAGACATAGCAGGGACAGGGACATAGGAATGTTAACTTATTTGAGCAGGCAAATAAATATTAATGTTACTCAGAGAAAAAAATAAGAGGCCCCAGCTAGCTTGCACAAATGCGTGCACACGCGCATCCGCGCGCACACACACAGGCAAAGCTCTGCAGGCATTTGGGCCTATGATGCGTGACTGCTGGCTTATCTGCATTCTCCACTAGGATGTAAGTGAGAGACTCAAGTCTTACTCATCTTTCTATCTTAGGGGCTCAGCGCAGGACCTGACACAGAGCAACCAAGAGACAAGGGTTTGCTGATTGAGTGAATGATTGAGTCTCTGAATGAATGGATGGAAGTTATAAATGAACAAATGACATAGAATGAGGACTTTACGAAGTATTCATGAAAAAAAAAACCATGATCCTTGGAACCATGCTGGATTTCATTTAAATCACAGATCTAGCTTTTACTGACTGTGTGATACTGAACATGTTACTTAACCACTTTAAGATTGTTTCCTCACTTGTGAAAAGGAGATAATAATATCTGCTCACAGTATTATCACAGGATCAAATGAGATAATGTGTGTCGGCTATCAGTTAAGGGTCTGCTACACAGGGTAAGCACTAAACAAACATCCCTCTGCTCCTTTCCATTTTATGTGGCCCCTCCCCACCAGAAATACAGCACGAGGGGAAAACTGTGGAAACAGAGATTCTAGAACTGCATCTAACACAAAGTGGAAAACAACTTTTTTAAAATTCCTTGTTAATAATGGGCAGAACTGGCCAATCCTCATTCCAGCAGCTACTGAGCCACTAAATAGCAGGAATTTAACAATTGTTCAGAGAGCAAAGAAGTCAGAGCACATAGGAAAGACGTCACGAAGAGTAAGTTAAAATGATATACAGCAGTCTCTCCTAATCATGCTCAGCTGAGGAGAAAGAGGTTTAGATTATCTGTGATCCACAACTGTCAGCCAGAAAAATAATCCTTCATTTCAAGCCACTTTTTCAGTAGTGTCCCTGAGATTCGCCTGAACAACAGAGAGTCATCATTTATTTTTCCTTGGTTCAAAAACATGTGTGTATGGGCTTGGTCTCTCACCCAAGAGACTGGCATTTATTATTAATTTTTATTATTCTGGATGGTTTCAACTGGTGGTCGTCATAACTAATGCATCTTTCAACACTACTTTTTTTTTCAATTCATTTATACTGGCTTGCAAAAGAGACTAACAAAACTAAATAAAATTGAAATAAAAAAGAAAGAATATTTAAGAGAAGGAAAGCAGATGAGTCAACAATAAGGATGACTATGCTTCCGGGGATTGAGTGTGAAAAAAGAAGACAAGGACATTCACGTGCTAAGTGATGTGTATATAGTACTGCATGTAACTCTCACAGTAACCCAAATGAGGCAAATGTTATATTTAAGTAAACAGAAAGTACCATTAAGGAAGAAAAAGCTGGCTGAGCATGGTGGCTCATGCAGGTAATCCCAGTACTTTGGCAGGCTGAGGTGGGAGGTCGAGAGCAGCCTGGCCAACATGGTGAAACCCCGTCTCTACAAAAAATAGAAAAAGAATTAGCCAGGCGTGGAGGCACACACCTGCAGTCCTGGCTACTTGGGAAGCAGAGACGGGAGGAATCTCTTAAGTTGAAGTTGCAGTAAACTGTGATTGTGCCATTGCACTCTAGTCTGAGCAACAGAGGGAGACCGTACCAAAAAAAAGAGAGAGAAAGCTGCCATTGAACAATGGCAAAACACTTTGATTTCAGAGATGCTAAAATACGAAGAAAAAAAAAAGTGCAGCTAAGAATCAAGGAAACATGATATTATAATTTCCAATTTATATGTAAGGAAATTGGAAAACAGGGAAGTTAAGAAATTTGCTGAAAGTCACCGACCGGTCCATGAGTGGAACAATCAAGTATTGAACCCAAACAATTTGGCCACAAAGAGCTCCAGCCCCTAACCATTGAATATGCTGTTTCCCTAGTGCCAAGCTTCTTGGCAGTGTTAGTAAAGATGGACATAGGTTGATAATAAAGATAGACGCAGGTTGAATTACATAATTCTCATTATTTGGGAAAGAAAGAAACACACTAGCTACTCAAGGAACCTAAACTTTTATTTGCACAAAACTCAAAAGAAAAATTTTTTTTACAGATATTGCATAATGAGTATGTTGCAGATGATTTTGTTGAAACCTTCAAAAACATTTAGAAGGTTAATATGTAAAAACAGCCTAATGAAGACCATTTTCCATGGTTAAGTTCATGTAGTCCAAGAATGTCACCTTTTCACGGTCTACCCGTGATGAAGACTCATGGATGAAAGCAAACATATCTAGAGAAGTGGGGAATATGCTCCTTAAATTATCTTCCCTACATAGCATTGTTCTCCATCTACTTTTTACTGGAAACTGGTTCATTAGACAACTCAGGGTACTACTCCCTAGCAAAGAACTCTGCTGATTGATAAACTCTGTCCATATAGTGATGCACTTATGGATTCGAAATTGGCTAGACACTAAATGATTGACACTCTCTTTGGGAGTCAGCATATACCTTTCTCTCCTCCAGAAAGAATCTCCATAATATTGGCTACAGCATGGGAGGGGCCTACCATTCACAAACCAGCAACAGACACTTTCCTCAGCACTGTGTCCTGATGAGGCGTGGAGCCCTGGGGTTGATTGCCTAAGTCCTAAAACCAGCTCTAATCCTCACTAGCTGGGTGATCCTAGACAAGCTGACATCTCTTGATGCCTCAATTTCTACATCTGCAAAATAAGGAGCATAACGACATACACCTCCCAGGGCTGCTGTAAAAACGTAATGAGCCAAACCACATAAAAGACTCAGTATGTCTGGCACATGGTGAGCGCTCTATAAATGTTGGCTGATTTTAGTATTTAGGTAGATTTTTTTAACCAGATAATTAATTTAGTGATAGTAACATGCAGGTCCTTTGGGAGAAAAGGCTGCACAGGTGTGAATCACTTTGCTATTCAGGCATGAAGAAGAATGAAATGCCTGGGGACAAATGACAATGACAAGGTACAGCCAACACCTGCAAGATCCCAGTTCAGTGATCCTGGATGCCTCCATGCTGAGGGAGGCAGTCTGGCATGTGGGGAGAACCAAACTTCAGAGTGAGGCATTTGCTCGAATCCCAGCTCAGCACTCACCTGTGGTGCAGGCTGATTAACCTCTGTGTCCCCGGTTTATAAAATGAGGATGATAGCAGCTACCATGCGGTGCTGCTGTTAACAGCTGGGAGTGAGATGGGTCAAGTGGCCGGTACATGGTAGATGTGCAATACGTAATAGATACCATTATGCCAGCCTATCAAATTGTATTTAAGTATCATTTTTCTTTTTTATTGAAAGGGTGGTCTATAAAAATATTTTTTTCTTTGTTACAAAGAAAGAAAAGAAGTCCAATTCTTATGAAAACATAAAGTAGAACCAGTTTTTCTTTAGGGAAAGAGAATTATATAACTAAATCAACCCCCCAATTCTACTGTAATGCTTTTTATCTATTTTCAAATACCTCAGCAAAGCAATTTTACTGCAGAAAAGGTAGAAAATATAGATAAATAAAAGGAAGAAAATGAGTCTACCATAATCCCACCAGGCAGAGATAACCATACATGGCATTTTGGCGTCTGCCTCCCAGAATGTTTTGCTCAGCTTATAAACATGTGTATGTAAATCCATTTTTTAATAATCCCACACAGCAAATACCAGGAACTTCATTTCCCTCAGGGTCATCTCCACCTGCACTAGTCTTTGCAAGGAACAAAATGCAAATACTTAAGAGGGATTTTTCTTTATGTATTTATTTAGCAGAAGCACATAGGTAAGGGAATTGTTTTTAATTAAACATACTATCCCAAGGCCAACAGCCTCTCCACTATGCATAAATCTCCCTGTGACCAGCAACATGTAACCAAGCACCAGGAAGACAAACACACATGCGTTCACAATAGATGCTCAAGCCAAATGTAATCCATGGCCGTACACTCAGGCAAGCTAAAGACACCACTGAACATGGCAACACTCACACATCACTCTGTGATCTTAAACCAGTAAATGGCTCTGCTACACCAGGAACCCACGAACTCGCTCACGCCCATATGGGTCCCACCAAAGAGAATGGCTCCATCCACATCCCCCTCCTCACACCAGGCAGCAGACTTGGGCTGTACTATTGCATAGGGATAGATTCTTGAGCTCTTCAAAATCAGGGATGTGTATGCTCGCCCACCTCTCCTGGCCCCCACCACACCTCAATCTCACGCTCCCCGCTCCCATCCAGAGGTAGTACTGAAAAGCCAATTTTCTACTTCCATTCCAGTGAAGTCAAGGTCTCTCCCAGAGGCCAGCAAGCATTTGGGATTGTCATTTGCTGTGTTTGAGAGATACAAGTGGCCCTGTTCAAGGCAGCCATGGACAGTGAATGCTCATATATTTTAATCACTTTCTTTGAAAGAAATTGCTCCCATGAAGAGTAGGGAGTGTGAGGAGGAGCATTAAAGATATGCTGTGGGTTGCTAAGGAAGAGAAGAAATAAAGATTTAAGGGGCAAGTGGGATGAAGGCTATTTCTACAAGCCAAACAAGGGACAGGACTGATGGATGGTTCAGACAGAGGCCATGAATCAGAATTAGTTTTCCATATCCTCCAGGAAACTGGCTTTTCAACTCCTCACTCCTTTTATAGTGACAAAAAGTAATATGTTATCCTGCTAATAGGACACCGTGGCAGCAAACAAACCCTCCTGGGCCGAGCATCATACAGCAGGACTTAAGTGAGACAATGCACGACGAAGTGGCCAAAGGCAATGTGACATTGGATGGCAGATAGGGCAAGTAATGGATCCAAAAGTGCAATCATTTCCAAAGCAGCGACACGAACTGCCCTTCAGAAAGACCTGACCAGAACTCCTCTCCCCAAAATGCACACCTGAAGATGGAGGAAGCAGACCTCTGAAGGGGTGATCTCAGAGTACAGATCAAAATAAACACAGTGTGACAACCGTCCAACAAGGTTAAAACAGCAGCGTCTGGGCTAAATGGGTAAAGCCCAGAATTCTTCCATACGATTATCAATTGAAGCTGCTGTAGGGTTGAAATAAACTCTCCACCAACATCCAAACAGCCAAATTTATAAATACAGTCCATCAACAAAGCCCATCTCATAGCAGCTGGCAATGGCAATCAAAACTGGGAGATTTAGGATTATAAAAAGCAGTGTAAGTAATAAACATGTTATTTAAAAGCTTGAAACTCCCCATCTTGCCACGGCTACCATCCCAGCTGGCACTTTCAAACGCCACTGTTTCCCAAATTCTAAGTCTTGCGCTCTCAAGTTTAACACTGTTCATTCTATGCTTTCTCTAAATCTACACAGAGCTTCCCGGGGGGACACAAGCTATCAGCCCAGGGGTCACCTCCAGCCCTCAACCTGCCACAGCGGTAGAATGATACCCGTCACTTGCTCAGCACAATCACTACTGAAAAACACACCTGAGCAGGGGCCACTTGCCCTTTCCTTCTTAGATCACCCTCTTTTCCCATTTCCTGTACCCTGAATACTATTGGTCTTACAGAGAGAACCATCAAGTTGCCAACCAGCTGTTATTCTCAGGTCCTGCCCTGTGTCAAGCACCATCTGTAAGACAGGCCAGCTTTGACACAGCTCCCCTCAAATACTGCATCTCCTACTCTTCTACCTCACCAAGCTGAGCCTGTCCATCATTGCAGGTTTCGCCTAAAGTCCATCTGATTCCTTCCTAATTAGGATTCTTTTCTATTTAATCTAGAGCTGTCTTCTATCTCCTATGGCTTGAAGCTATCCAGTCGCCCAAACGTATGTGTTTACCTTCAGTCCTACTCCTAACATTTGCAGAACCTGGGGCAAGAGTACAAATGGTGGCCCACGTGCCACAAATGTAAATATTTTAGTTGTACATCAAACCAAATTATTAAAGCATGTCCTATCCTATCTTGATATTGATTCGCTCATGATGGTAGTCCAGTTTCAAACACAGAATTCTCACTCTGACCCCCAGCCCTGTGCTGGCCCCACCTTCTTTGCCAGCGCCATCCCACTCCACAAGGGGTCTCTCACTAATGGAAAGGCTGGGCTGCATATACAAGTCCTTCTTTCCCAGCCTCCTCAAATAGCCACTCCTCTGTCATCCCTCAGGCCTCAGAGCATACACACTGGCATCATAGTCTGCTCTTGGGATGAGAGAATGAGGCTCACACAAGCCATGGAAGCAGACATGGACATGGAACTCAGTGTCCTGGGTATCCAGAGAATCACATACGTTCTGGACTATAGAAGGGAGTGTAGACTCTGTGTGGGCCTGGCCCGTTGGTCCTGCATATCTCTTGCCCCATGGAGACATACAAACCAAGGAGGGCCAGAATAGGACCCTACTGCCAAGGCCTAAGGATGGTACCACTCAGCTTCATGGGCATATCCAATTCCTCTTTCAAAACCTAGGTCAGAAGACATCACCACCTCCAGGAAGTCTTCCCTGACCATTCTCTGACCCCACAACAGCCAATCCAGTGGGCTCAATGAATGCTTGTTAAATGAATGCTGTGGAAACACCAGGATGAGCACAGATTCCCTGTAATCCCTGTAATCCAGACTGAACCTATATTTATCAGTCTTTTCTCCCAATACAGACTTAGATACTTGTGGGCCGTGGCCATATTGACTGAAATGCCATGAACTCCTGGGTTCCTCACCTAGGATGTGGGAGTCAAGATTCACAGCTGAGAAGCCTGTCAAATTAGGCCTCTTCCTGGCTGAGAGGTCCAGATGCTTGGGTAACAGGATGTTAAAGGCCACATTTGCTGTGGTCTCAGGGTTGTTGAGGCTGCACAGGGCAAAACCATTCAACAGATGCCAGGACTTCTATCTTGCACCACTTCCCCAGGACTTGCTAAGAAATTGAGTTGCCAGCTCTGCTACCTTGAGCCCACCACACACTTCAAGCTCTTTAAGAGTGGGGAAGAATTCACTGGGAAGTCCAAGACATTTCTGCAGAGGGAGGTCAGTGTGCTGCCTATTTCAACATTCCCCCAAACCCCTCCTCTGGACAGGAGACTGAAGTGCTTCCCCTACTCTGAAAAATGAAAAGCTTCCACAACGGGGACCTCAGGAAACCCTCAAAAGGACCCCATAACCAGCCAGTAACTGTGCATCTGCCACCCTGAAGGTTGTGGTATCAAACTACAATGTCCAGATTCTCATCCGTGATCCTTGATCTTCTCTCCCCGATTCTCCCAACCCCATCTCAGCCCTGCAGTAATTAAGTGAAGGAGAAGGGGAGCAACATGTGATGAAATCCACTGTGCATCTCTCTTCCCTGTTGCCTGTTCCCAGGCCTGAGCTGAGGATGGGGAGAAGGTGTAGATTGGACAAGTGTGTTAAATTGGATTTTGATATTCCCCATATTTAATACATGGGGAAAGAGATTTATTGGTTTATTATCTGAGAAGTGGTTAGAAAAGCTAAAGAACTGAAAAGGAAAGACATAAGAAAGAGCAGGCTGGGTGCAATGGCTCACACCTGTAGTCCCAGAACTTTGGGAGGCTTGGGCAGGAGGACTGCTTGAGCCCAAGAGTTCAAGACCAACCTGGGCAACATGGTGAAACTCTGTTTCTACAAAAAAAATACAAAAATTGACTAGGGGTGGTGGTTCATGCCTATGGTCCCAGCTACTAGGGAGGCTGAGTAGGAGGATCACCTCAGTGTGGAAGGTCAAGGTTGCAGTGAGCCATGATCACGCCATTATACTCCAGACTAGGCGATAGAGACCCTGTCTCACAAAAACAAAAAACAACAACAAAAAGAGCAAAACTGCACCCTACTTGTGCCTTCCAAGTCCAGCTTGTTCAATCAGCCAATCATACTTCCATTAACTCATGGGTATAAATTACCTTGGCAGCTAAAGACACACATGACCGTTATGACATTCCCATGATGCCTGCCTCCAACAAAGCATCAGCTGCCCTAGGGGAAAAAATTAATTAGGTCATCGATTGGAGTTTTGTAAGATTGAGAAAGTCATTCTGTTCCCTGCTCAAATTATAAGTCACCCATTAAACTGGCTTTAGTTTCTCCTCATTTCATTTTAAATCCACATATATCATGAGGCCTATAAGCCAGGTAAAGAAGAGTCCCCTCGGCTGTAATTGAATGCCATTATCTTCCCTGTAATTCACTGATCTTCCACTTTCCTAAGAGATGTCCTCTTCATCACAACCATCACTCACAGATCAGACCACAGGGGAGCTGCTGAATACTTCCTCCCCAGGTAATTTAAGACATGCTAGCATTTCAGCTGAACATGTGTGGGAGGAAGAAACACTTTTGCTCCCTAAAAGCTGTTTGGAAGACCTGGTTGAAATTTTTTGCCTATTTCCAACATATATCTAGCAGAATGAACCTTTAAAAATATATAGATAAGTACTTCAATTATTTAGCATGGAATTAGCCAATAGCCTTGTGACCTCCATGATCTTCTAGAATCTTCTGTGTATTTAGGAAAAAAATGTCTCTCAGAAGGCCCATGTTTTCAAATAATTTTTCTGGCTGCCTCAGAACTATGTGGAAACATTATACCCAGGAAATCATTGAGATAACAGTATTTTTCTATGATTCAAATGGAACCAAACCTAACTGGAATTCCACTGTGGAGTTAACTCAAACAATCAAACACCATAAACCAAACAAGAAACGAACACCAAAAGGTATATATACAATTGTTTTAATCCCCACCTGAAGCCTTGTTGATCTACACCAGCCCTCAGGAATCTTGTCTCCCCTGACATTTCTAAAGCTTTAATGTCCAAAAGTATTTTCTGCCATCATGGAAATATTTTATATCTGCACTGTCCAATAAGGCAGCCATTAGCCACAGGTGGCTAGTGCAACTGAGACACTGAATTCTTTATTTTATTTAAGTTTAAATAGTCATAATATATGACTGTGGCTACCATTCTGGACAGTACATTTCTAAAGCACTCGTTATTGCTGGCAATGGAGAGAACTGTCTTGAAGAATGGTCTTGTAGCTAACCAAGTTTTCTGGCAAACTAAGGAGCAATCACTAAACCTTCGTTTTGCCAAATGGTTTTTTAAAACTTATTTTGAAGCAGCCATTCCTTTTCATCTTATTTCTCCCTAGTTTTCAAAAGATATCTCTTCTATGACAATGGCCCTGCTTTAGACATTAGGATGGATGCCTCTCTAAAATGATTTAAGAAAAAAAAAATACAATACACCCATATACCTTCTTGAACAGCATCCACTGAGCCTAATTTAATCTTTCCTGAAGGCCTCAGGGTCACTGTTATAAACACAGGCTATCAGACTCAGAAAAAAATGCATCAATTACTATAATGTACCTTAATGCAATGAAGCCCTCAGGGTCACTGAGCTCAGAGGGACCATTTAGACCTACCCCAGGCACAGAATGTTATAGCTTTCTGTCACATCTGTTGCCTAGCTATTAATGTCAAGCTCTGTTACTGTCAGGGTGTCTGCCTATATTTACTTACTACTTACCTTGTTTTCAAAAGGTGCTTTCCTGTGTCTATGGATGCTACTTTTCCCCTCTCATTTGTTGCCTCTGATTGGCTAATTTGGGGGTGCTAGAACTGGAGTTAGAAATGTTTGTAAAGTAAGAATAGGGTATGAATGAGGATGTAAAGGGTTATCAATAAATTCTGGTTTTAATGCTGGACCTCTTGAAATTCATCAGCTCCAAGTCTCCTCTGCTTACTTCTTGGTTCCAGGCAGAGAGCTTGCATAACAGCTGCTTACAGATGGGTCAGGTCTTTTCGTTGTCTGCTGAAAGGGATCGCATGCTTGCCCTTAATTCTGATTTAACTTTTTGCTCAGTATTACTTGTTTCCCCAAATAGCATATAAACACTTCAGCAACAGAGGAGTTAAAAACCTGGGGGAGTGAAGGGGGAAAGAATATGCTTATTCTTATTTGTATTCCCTCCGATCCTTTGCCTGGCACTATTCACCTGGAAGGGTGGAACTGGATATTGAATGAACTAATCATGTGTTTTACTTTGGGGTTTATGTTCATAGAGCTCAGGCATAATTAAAAAAATGATTTTCACAGTTAAACATTACTCAAAGCCATAACTGCAGATGCTTGACAATGATTAGGTACGGATATTTCTTAGCTATTTTAATCCGATTTGTTAGGAATGATTGAAACAATTCCCATAGCCATATTCAATTATATTCGTGATGTGATCAGATGCCTATCACCCCTACAACTCTTGCTTTGTAATCCCAGAAAGGTGACCCAGAAAGATTCTAGAATCTGAAATAAACAGAAATGAACTAGTGGAATTCTAGAAATGAACCCAGCACTCCAAGAAAACTCCCCAGGATCCTCAAGCATGAGAGAACAATCACACCTCTGGTCCTAGATAACACAGTCCTACCAATGCAGCCTAGGAGTGAGTCCTCTTGTATAAGCAGCTATATCATACTGTTGATTCACCTTCGAACTTATAATCAACTTGAGGCATCCCCCACCACAGCCTTACTTCGCTGATTATTACCCTCCATTCCCTACCCTAGTCAGTCATCCCAAGATCTAGAGGAAGCCGAAATGAAAACTCTCTGGAAAAATTTAGACAGTCCCATCCCTGCAGATGTTCTTTTCAGAAATATGACTCCATGAAATCTCAAATTTTGACAGCTCTGTTATTCACTGACACTCTCAGTGCCTTGTTTTCTTCATCCATCCTGCAACATGTGCAGGGATCCAGCTTTGGCCTGAAAGAGCAGTGCTCGCTTATGTCAGTCACTCAGAGAATGCACATGGCTTCCCAGGAAATAATCAGTGTCATCCAAAGAATCTTAAAAGTGCAAGTCTGGCTGGAAAGATTCCTTTTTAAGCATAAGCATGAGTAGATTCTGGCCATGTCTGAGTCACCAAAATGGGCAGGAGGGAGTGTGTCTGTAGGAAAGAAAGCTCTCGCTTCATAAAGACATTAAACAGGGCCACTGGTCCCACAACCTGCATCCCACTCGCCCCAGCCTCCAGGTCCTTGCAAAGCAGCCTCCAGATCCTTGCAAACAGGAAGATCCACAAAGTGCCAGGGGACACGCAGGGGCAAAGCACCCTTAAAGAAACACCTGACAGGCTGAACTATGGAGCAGGAGGCAAAATCAATTCACCAACAGCCAATCACTAGAGGGTTTCTAGTGCAGCCAAAAGGTATTAGGTTGATGCAAAAGAAATTGCAGTTTCTGCCTTTACATACATACATACATACATTTATTTATTTATTTATTTATTTGAGATGGAGTGTCACTCTGTCACCCAGGCTGGAGTGCAGTAGTGCGATCTCAGCTCACTGCAAGCTCCGCCTCCTGGGTTCACACCATTCTCCTGGCTCAGCCTCCCGAGTAGCTGGGACTACAGATGCCTGCCACCATTCCTGGCTAATTTTTAGTAGAAACGGGGTTTCACCGTGTTAGCCAGGATGGTCTTGATCTCCTGACCTCGTGATCCACCCGCCTTGGCCTCCCAAAGTGCTGGGATTACAGGTGTGAGCCACCATGCACGGCCTCTGCCATTACTTTTAATGGCAATTACTTTTGCACCAACCTAAAGAACACCCTTCTATTTTGCATGGGGACAACTATGATAGGCAGCCTCCTTCTGCTATTTCATCCCGCTTTCACCTACCTTCTGGATACGAGAAGGGCAGGAGAATGAAGGGATTATAGACATGTGAGAGCTGGGCAAATGAAGATGGTTTTGGGGAGTGGGGAAGATTGTTTTATTCTTTGAACTAAAAGGCATCTTCTTTTCTACTGAGATCTTGGGATTTAAGAGTAGCATAGTACAATGGGGGAAAATCATCAGGTTTTGGAATGAGGCACACACAGGTCTAAATTTCAGCTCTGTGATCTTGGCTAAATTACTTGACTTCTTGGCCTCAGTTTCTTCAGCTGATATCGTGAGAGAGTTTGAAGTAACTATATGTAAGCACTCAATAAACGACAGCTAACTGGTCTTCAACTCTAGAGGAGTCCCACCAAGGCCTAATGGAGTGGAAAGAAACCAGGCTGGCTGTTTAGGGACTTGTTCAAGGGGGAGAAAGGTCCTTGCTCTTGAGGTTTTTTCCCACGTTGTCTAATGCATTTCCCTAAGTTGGAATAAGTTCTGGAGAGAAGCTCAGTCCGCTTCTGTTGAAACATAGCTTACAAGTAAAGAAAGGAGGTTGAGGGAGTTGTCGCAGTGAGACACTTCTGTTTTCTGTCTTTCAGACAAGATCAGAACAACCCTTCAGCTACAAAACAAACAAATTAACTCAGAGTGGAGAGTGAGTAAAATTTAATGACATTTACGCACGATGATAAATTTGCCCCAGTGTGTGCAATAAACAGAAATAATGTAGGGAGAAATGCCCATATGTTAGAGAAACTTCAGGAAAAATAAACACCTTTTTATGTGCACATGGATGCTTATAAATAGTTCCAGGTTGGTTGTTTATGTTGCCCCCTTGTAAAATCATTGAGATTCACGCTCATAACACTTTATGCCTTCCTGAAACAATATCCACCTTCAACTCTGCCAAATCTATTTGTACATGGGTCTCATCTGCCCTTCTAGGACAATACATTCATCCAGGAAAAATTTGTTTTCTTCCTTTCTGAATCCTCAGCGTTGCGCACAGTAGGTCCTTATAAAGATAACTGCTGAAGGGAGAGAGGAAAGAATACCTAATAGATTCTCTACAAACCTGAGGGTCTGTGTCTGTGTGTGTTTAAAACAATATTGTGTTTTATCACTACCAACAGAAGTGGCCTTCAAGGGGTGGTGGGTACACTGAGCTCAGGAGATGTGTGGGCTGTGAAGAGAAATGGAAAGTGGGGGGCTAGAAGGAAAGGGAGTGGGTCTGGGGGCCAGGCTCAAGGGCACCTCAGATTTTTTTCATGGGCATGGCCAGCTGGGATGAAGGAGTCAGGGCAAGTCACAGCTACACCATCAGTAAGATTAAGAAAGTCTGGTGGCCGGGCGCGGGGGCTCAAGCCTGTAATCCCAGCACTTTGGGAGGCCAAGATGGCCGGATCACGAGGTCAGGAGATCCAGACCATCCCGGCTAACACGGCGAAACCCTGTCTCTACTAAAAAATACAAAAAAACTAGCCAGGCGAGGTGGCGGGCACCTGTAGTCCCACCTACTCGGGAGGCTGAGGCAGGAGAATGGCGTAAACCCGGGAGGTGGAGCTTGCAGTGAGCTGAGATCCAGCCACTGCACTCCAGCCTGGGCAACAGAGCGAGACTCCGTCTCAAAAAAAAAAAAAAAAAAAAAGTCTGGAAAATCTAGCTGCCCATCACCGTTGAGGTCCAGTTTCTTCATCATGTAGTCAAGGGCATCAGAGCCCTTCTGGTTCTCTGTGAAGGCAGTCGGTACAGTGTTCGTGAAGTTTAAGAACCTCCTTTTGGAGAGGTTGCAGCTGTTATGGTCCCGTCCAGCATACCTCTCTGGAAAACGGCACAGGGTCGTGCTGCACCACCATGCAATCTCTGTGGAGCTGGAGATTTTTGCAGTGTTGGAGTTGAGCAACGAACTGTATGCTGTGACTCCAGAGCAGTTTTCTTTGTTGTTGTTGTTGTTTAAGAGACAGGGTCTTACTCTGCCACTCAGGATGGAGTGCAGTGACACGGTTGTAGCTCACTGCAGCCCCGGATTCCCGGGCTCAAGTGATTCCCTCACCTCAGTCTCCTGAGTAGCTGGGACTACAGGTGTGCACCACCATGTTCTGCTGTCTTTTATATTTTTGTAATGATAGGGTCTTGCTATGTTGCCCAGGCTGGTCTCAAATTCCTGGGCTCAAGCAATCCTCCCACCTCAGCCTCCCAAAGTGCTGGGACTGCAGGTGTGGGTCACTGTGCCCAACCCAGTTTTCTACGGATATTTCTTTGATTGCACCTAAATGGAAAGCCCAACTTGCCCATTTTCATCCCAAGTGGCTGCGTGTCAGGGGATTTTCTTATATTTGTCCTTGATCATCTTCAAGGTAAAGAAGTATTTGAGGTTAGAACTAAATGAGGTGTTCAGTTATGCTTGAGTGTTATCAAACTAAACAACCTCTGAAATTTTCATCTAAGGAAAAGTTACAAGCATACCATAAAGCCAAGTCACCAAAAAGCCACTGAAGCAGCTCTGCAAATAGCTATTTACTTAAAACAAACAGTGATGGATGGCTAATGGGTTGGCTGGAAGGCTGATTTCATCTACTTTGTCACCTGCATGTGCTTTCTGTGGGAATCTGAGTCCGGGAGTTAAAAATCGGTGAGCTGGTCAAATAGGTAGGGCTTATTTTCAACCCTGTCTTATTTTTGCTCAAAACTCCTGCCTTTTCTTCCGAATCTAGGACTTCATCTGACATGTCACATGGTCATCTAGTTACCCTTGGCTAGGCACAGGCAGCATCCCACAAAGCATCTGATGTGTTTGCTTTTGGTGGGAGGAAGATGCATCCATAAGGTCAGAGAGGACCATCAGGAGGTGGTATTTCAGAAGCACCCACTGAAAGGGGCATTGTCAGACTCATTGGCAGACACGTGCCAGGGCAAAACAGGGCTTGACAGCATTAACGACTAATTACCAACAACAGAGAATCACAGAAGAATGGTGGCTTCTGGATTTCCTTGGGAGGAACTGAGAGGTCTGGGGTAGGGAATAGATGTCTCCTCTTTGGCAGCCTGCTCCAGACTCAGATGACCTCAATAGTCTCATAGACTTGGCTCTGACTTGCCTCCTTCTCCAGGCAAGTCTCGGTTAATAAATGAGAATCCTCCTCTGCTGTTTGAAGCCATCACTCAATCCACCATAATAGACACTAAAAAGTAAGCTCCAAAGAAGAAAAACTGTGAGAAATCAGGATCCATTTTGCAGAAGCAATCTCTAGAGATCATACACAGAAAAAATATATATATAGAAGAGCAAATTTTCCAAAAAGTTTCTTGTCTTTAAACCCATTATAAAATAATAATACATGTTCATTATTGACATTGAAGGGAATATCTGAAAAGTAGAAGGAAGAAAATCATATCCACAGTCCCAACACCCAAAGACAATCACTGTTAACTTTTTATTCCAATTTAAGATCAAATTTGAGTTCCACTTTTTCAATAGAAACAAAAGTTCATTGCCCCTGTAAACCCAGAGGATGTATTCTTTGATACTGAACATTTACAGTGCTAAGTGTGAGGAGAGGTGGGTAACAATCATCAAACCAAAGGGAGCCACTGAGGGGGAAACAATGGGGATCAGCTGAAATTCTGGGAGCCAAGTTCATTCTTTTGAAATGGTTTTCAAAGGTTGTCTGTGTTAATACCTTCAGATTACCTGGACATAACCTGGCTGCTACTGAGGAGGTATTTCACAAATGCAGTACTTGGAAATCTATGAAGGTTTTATCTTTCCTCTGAGTAGCCATTTCCTGAAGTTCACAAAAAAGAGACAAGCAGAGGTCACAGAAAAGCACTTTCTGGCATGCCAGCATTCCTGCACTGAGGAAGAACATTGAGAATATCATAACCAAAAGACCTCGAGCTGGCCCTGGAGTGTAGCAGTACAAGCAATAGCTGAATCAACCTATTCTCATCACAGACCTGCAGCCTCCTCTACTGCAAAATATTCCAAACTGTGGCTCTATCTAGTACCAATCTGGCATAAAAATATCGTCAAGGCCACAGAGATGCCAAAAACCACATCTCATGTCAACTCTATAAAGACTAAATGTCTTGCCACTGCAGCAAGGAAATATATTTTAAGAGACAAACACACACAGTACTGAGAATAAGGCTCACTCGGGGGAAGGACATACACCTCTGGTATTCATGTTTCTGAGTATTATTACGGCTGCAGCACAAAGAACATCTATCCACTAGTGGAGTTTTAAGTTCATAAACACCTCCAAAGAAGCTTTCCTCAAATGTAAATACCTAATGCACGTGGGGCTTAAAAGCTAGATGACAGGTTAATAGGTACAGCAAACCACCATGGCACATGTATACCCACGTAACAAACCTGCACATTCTGCACATGTATCCCGGAATTTAAAGTAAAACTTAACATTTTTAAAAAACAATAATTTTAAAAACTAAGTTATTGAATGAAAGCAACTGCTAGAAGATGCTTTTGTCTTGCAATTATACTTCTGGTTTCCCACACTACATGGCGAGGCAAGGCCATGCTCTTCTCTGTCTCCACTCCTTTGCTCGTGAGAACTCCTCTGTGTGAAATGCTCATTCTTTTCTCAAGTTCTTGCAGCATCTTCTGCATACTTCCACCACCTCACTTCACTCTTGCATTTATTCAACTACAGATTTATTGAGCCCCTAACATGTGCCAAGCATTAGTCTAGGCACTAAGGGTAAAATGACATAAACACAGACAAAGTGATGTCTTAGAGTTTGTATCTAGAGAATGACACAGGCAATTAACATAAAACATAACACAATGCCAGATTGTAATGAGTGTTATGAAGAAAAAGTAATGCAAAGAATGCTAAAATTTTGTGTGCGCGTGTGTGTGTGCAAGTTCATGTGCATGTACACAATGAATAAAAACTGGATAGGTGGATGTACACAATGAATAAAAACTGATGGATGGAGGATGGATGGATGGATGGATGGATGGATGGATGGATGGATGGATGCATGCATGCATAGGCATCCTAAAAATTACAAAGGTTTTTTAGAGAGTAAATCCTTAAGGAATATGAAATAGTTTTCATTCATTTATGAGAGTAAGTGCAGCTGTCACAACCTGTCTAAACCATCATTGCATCATTCGCATATAGGTAGGTCATTACTCACATCATGATCATATTTATCTTCTTGCCCCTGCCCTACCAAACCCTTTGCTTTAGGCCAAGAGATGTACTTCAAGTATTCAGCGTATGCTATGTTCATTCTCAACTCTGCCTTTCCACCTCCAGTTCCTTCTGCCCTGAACACTCCCCTTTGTCCAGGCTGAATATCTTTCCCTTTAAGACTGACTTCAAGCTTCACTTTCTCCTTTCTTGACAAGGCTGTGCTGCCACAAGAAGATCCCTGTGGTAAATCTCCATCATGGCACTTTTTGTACGACTATATGTCTTCTTCCTCAACTGTGGTAGCCAGCCTCCAAAACAGTCCTCAAGGACACTCACCTCCTGGTACCAATGCTTGTGTAGAGTCTCTTCCCTATTGAAAGAAGGCTGAGCTGCAAGACCAATGAAATATAACAGAAGTGATGGTGTCTGGCCTCTGAGGCTAAGTCATAAAAGGCATTGCAATTTTTGCCGTGGTCACTTGCATCACTTGCTCAAAAGGAAAGCCAGCTACCACATTTCAGGACACTAGGGCAGCACCATGAAGACACCCATGTGGGAAAAAAGCAATATTCCAGTCACATGAGTGAGCCACCTTAGAAATGTATCCTCTTAACACCAGTCACGCCTTTAGATGTCTGCAGTCCTAGCCAACATTTGGGATGTAAACTCATGACAGACCCTGAGCGGAACTACTTGGCCAAGCTGACCCTGAATTCCTGACCTGCAGAAACTGTGAGAGGTAAGTAATGTCTCTCATAATTTCAAGCCACTAAGTGCTGGGTAATTTGTTACAAAGGAAGAAATAACTAATACACCAATCACGGAGTTCTTTAAAGACAGGACTTTTGCAA
>NW_012107919.1:2784447-2794061 GCF_000951045.1 Mandrillus leucophaeus
ATAAATCGCTCAAGGTCACACTGCAAGTAATGGAGCCAGACTTTGAACCCAAGAATCTGAGTCCAACATATCATTCTTAACCATTATGCAAAACTATTTTTCAATGATAAGCTGCTTGGAGACAGAGGACCTAATTTATCTCTACACACCTCATGGGACACAATGTCCCAACAATATGTGAGTGAATGAATGAATAATCATGACCAGACATCCCTTTCACACTTGATTACAAATTATTTCAATAACCGACACAAATTATTTCATACAGTGTCTTGATATTAGCCAGCTTGTCTGTTTCTTCTGGATTCAAGTCAAATTCTAAATATAAATTGAATTTCATTCTTGAAAGGCACTGTGAAATTTCACTGAACAACTGCTGTTATCCAACTTCTCTCTGATTCTCTCCCACCTACTACTCCCACTGTTCTGCTGGCTTTGTCTCCTCTCCCAGCAGCCACCCCCACGACAGAGGTTTGGGATAAAATTAGGGATATCAAAGAATGGTGCCCTCATCAGACTCAGTCCTTGATTTTGTTTCCTTACCATGGCCCTGCCCTTGGTCCTTCATCCAAATGAGAGCCACCGGGACCTGGGGGCCTGACTGTGCTGCGCTCTCCACTGTGTCAAGACACAGGGCCTCCTACTATGTCTGCATCCCTAGACTTCACTTCTGGCAGGATCAAGAGTGACTCATTCTTCCTCCATTTACTGTAGGTCTGCTCTGTGCCAGGCTTTGTGTGAGAAACCTGCCTCCAGAAGTTCAAGGCCAAGGAGAGGAGCAGAGGAGAGTACAGACAGCTATAAAGCAGTGGATATGTGGTATAAGGAAGACAGCAACTGCAGGAAGACCCTCCAACAAGGAACACCCTGAACCGGAGGCCACCCATCTTCATCCCTGAACTCAAGTACTGGTCGGTCTTATTTGGAGCAGCCCTAGTTGTTAAGAATTTCTCTCTTTTTTGCACAGAATAGTGTATTCATTAGTGAAACATATAACTTGACAGGCTTAATTAGTACATATTCTTTATATGCTTTCATTTCATTTCAATAGCTGCTAAAAGAAAGGACAGTTCATTTTTAATGAATTAATTACAGCTAATACATCCACATGGCAAAACATTCAAACAATGCAAATAGACACATAATGAAAAGTAAGTCTCTCCTCCCATATCTTCCCCCAGATCTCAAGTTTCTTTCCAGAAGCAATTGCTGATACCAATTACCAGTGCCTCTTTCCAGAAATATCACATGCTTTATGAATGGACAGATTTTTACAAGTAAAAGCACACAATGTACACTTTTCCATTTAATAACATACCTTAGAGCTCATTCTATAAGAGCATATCTATCTCTATTCTTTTTAATAGCTGCATAGGATTTTATTATATGGATATAATATAATTAACTCGTCTTCTAAGCATGTTCAATTGGATTGTTTACAGTGATTTGAAGCAGTTCAATGTTCCCATAGCTGAAAAGAACAATGAATAACATTTCATTCTACTGTGGCAGTTAATAAATAAATAAACCATAGCTTTCCAAGAAAAACTGATCCCATTTATCTTCCCCTCTTTTTGTTTTCTGAGATCATCATTCACATATAAGTTCAATAACCCCAAGTAGTGCAGATCTTGTCTAATTTCATATTTTACTGGAAACCCTATGGGTACAAAACTAAAAACTTAGGAGACACCTTTCCAAGGTACCATGTGGTTATCACAGCAGAGATACTTTTCAAATACAGATGAGAAGACTGCAGACTTACAATGCCTTCATAGAGCTCACTGGTGCCAGCTCCATTTCCTAGTTTAAGAAATTGAGGAAATGAGTCCTATCATAAGCCACTTTTTCTCCATCAAGATTAGAGATGTAATTTAAATGTGTCACACAGGTTAATATTCTGGGCACCTCTTCAAGGGTCTGTGAATAAAGCTGTATTTCAACATATTTGTTTTCGTTTTCAATTCCATAAATTTTCAGTAATAAAACTTTCATTCCGAGAAGGACCCAAGAGCTTTGCCAGACTGCCAAAGGGGCTCATGGCACCAAAAAGGAGAAAACTATCTGGCTATTAGTGAGTTAAAATCCATTTGGGGCACCAAAAAAAATCAACTACTTTGAAAAAGTCTCCCTAAAAATCTCTAACCAAAAACCCCATTCATCTGGGTTTAGGACCAGATTCACACTAGTAGTGTGAGTTGGAAGAATGATAACAACTTGAGCTAAAGATGTGATTAAACCACCCCTTGGTGGGCACTGTTCCATGGCTGGAATAAATTCAAATTTGTGCTCTCTGGAGAAAGTTACTCTAAACACCAGGCTCTAACAATCCCCACAGATAAAGTTTTAAGGAAATACGTTTATAACAACAACAACAAAAAATCACTAAAAAGAAGAGTAAACGGGCCAGGCATAGTGGCTTAAGTCTGTAATCCCAGCACTATAGGAGGCCAGGGCAGGAGGATTCCTTGAGCCCAGGAGTTCAAGACTAGCCTGGGCAACACAACAAGACCCTGTTTCATTAAGAAATAATAATAGGAGTAAATGATTCACTCTAAATGAAAGTCATCAGAAAACTGGAAATATTACAATGATCAGATATAAAATATAAAATAAGTTTAATATGCATCAAGAAATAAAACAGGATTACACAAATTATGGAAAAGTAAGCAAAATAAGCAAACCATTTTGAAAAGCTACAAAGAATTTCTGAAATATAAAATATAATAATAAAAACTAAAAACAGATAAGTAGCATATATTAGACATAGCCAAGGACAGAATTTATGGACCATAAGATGGACCTAAAGAAATTACCCAGAATGCAGCACAGAGAAACAAAAGTTAAAATACAAGAAAGAAATGATACGGAGTCAGTGATATGGGGGACAGAGTTAAGTTTAACATATGTCTAGTCAGATTTCCAGAAGGAAAAAAACTAAGGAAATTGGATACAGGCCATATTCAAACAAGTAAGGACTAACAATTTTTAAGTATTAAGGCATGAATTCTCAGATTAAAGAAGCACAATAAATACCAGGCAGAATAAATAAAATCAATATCTAGACATTAAAATTTTCAACATTTAGTGAAACTGAAGAAAGCGAAATCAAGGAGAAGATTATAAAAGCAGAGTGAAAAGACAAATCACTGACAAAGACTGAGCTGACTTTTCAGCATCAAAAATGGAAGGAAAAATACGTCTTCAAAGAGTTGAGAGAAAATAACTGTCAACCTAGAATAATATATCCAGCAAAAGTATCTATCAGGACAATAGTGATATTAAAACATTTATCCAAAATGGATCCACTATACAAAAATGGATAGAACTTATTACTAGCATGCCCTCACTAAAGGAATTTTTTAAAGGATGTGCTCAGAAAGGCAAGTGATTCAAAAGGAAGGTCTGAGATGCCAGAAGGAATATGTAAGCAAGGAAAACTACAAATGTGGGTAAATCTAAATTAATGTTCATTGTGTAAAAGTTGAAAACAATGACTGATTAGTGAATTTCTAAGAAATCAATGTAGAAAAGTATGGATAATAATGTCATGTTAAGCCAGGCTTAGAAAACTTGGATTCTAATTACATACATTGTATAAAATGAGGAAAAGATACTAATTAACTTTAGACTTTGTTAAATTAATACAAATGTTTAAGTTTCTAGGTTAACTACTAAAAGAATAGAAACAGAGTGTTTAAGTTAATAAAGAAACAAAATAGGTGAGGAAATAACCAATCCAAATGAAGACAAATGGGGGCAAAAAGAAAACAGAAAAAGTGAAACAAAAAGATTTCACATAAAATAAGATGGTAAAATAAATCCAAATATTTTGGTAATGATAATCAACATAAATAGACTAAATGTTCCAGATAAAAGGCAAAGACTATCAGAATATAGTTCAAAAGATGTAATGTAGCTCTATGATGTTTATCCTTTTATTTATAAAAATATCAAAAGGCTGGAAGTAGAAGGATGGGGAAAGACATACTCGGAAAATACCAACCAAAATAAAGCTGATGTGGCTATTTTAACATCAGGTAAGTTTTGAGGCCAAAACTATTACATATAAGTAGCTAGAAGAAAGAGCTCGAAATGTACCCAATGCACAGAATTGATAAATACTCGGCCGGGCGTGGTGGCTCACGTCTGTAATCCCAGCACTTTGGGAGACCGAGGTGGGCAGATCACGAGGTTAGGAGATCGAGACCATCCTGGCTAACACGGTGAAACCCCGTCTTTACTAAAAATACCAAAAATAAATATATATATATTAGCTGGTCATGGTGGTAGGAGCCTGTAGTCCCAGCTACTCAGGAGGCTGAGGCATGAACCCGGGAGACAGAGTTTGCAATGAGCTGAGATCATGCCACTGCACTCCAGCCTGGGTGACAGACTGAGACTCTGTCTCAAAAACAAAAACAAAAACAACAACAACAAAAAAGAATTGATAAATACTCAAGGTGATGGATACCCCAAATACCTTGACCTGATCATTACATATCTTATGCATGTAACAAAATATCTCATGTACTCCATTAATATGTAAAATATTATATATCAATTTTAAAAGGTAAAAAAGCATAAAGAAAGTCATTTCACAATTAAAAATTTCAATTTAGGCCAGACGCAGTGGCTCACACCTATATTTCCAGCACTTCAGGAGGTCAAGGCAGGTGGATCACCTGAGAGGTCAGGTGACAGTCTGACCAACATGGTAAATTCCCATCTCCACTAAAAATACAAAAAATTAGCCAGCAGTGGTGATACACATCTGTAATTTTAGCTACTCAGGAGGCTGAGGCAGGAGAATTGCTTGAATCCGGGAGGTGGAGGTTGCAGTGAGCTGAGATCATGCCACTGCACTCCAGCCTGGGCAACAGAGCAAGACTCCATCTCAAAAATAAATAAATAAATAAATAAAATTCAATTTACTTGGCTGACAAAGATTCTAAGCTTGAGAGTCCCAAGGTTACATCTTAAAAAAACCTTCAAATCCCTGCACTCTGATCAGAGAGAAGAAGAAAGGGAGAAAAGTCAATAGAGGAAGGACACTTCTCATCCCACAAAAAGTCTTCCAAGGTGTCTGACTAACAGTGGAGACTCATATACCTTGATCTTTGGAACTGAATCTAGTCAAAAAGTTTAAATGACAGCAATTCCAAAGAGTGACACGGGGTCAAACAATTGATGTCACAGGTTCCTCTTTAATGAACTGCCTCTTTTTTGGCATGGAAGGCCCACGTGCTGCCTGCATCCTTGCTCTCCTTGGCCGGGGCTTGCTGGCCAGCATGAGCACTGGCCCAGTATGCAGGACCCCTGCTGAAAGCAGCAACCCTCCACCTGTCACCACAGGCACAGCTGACATCTCTCCAATTTTGGCTTCCATACCCCAAAGCTGCCAGATTCTTTCGAGGCAGTTCCAGCAAAAGCAAAGACAAGACCTGGGTTCTAATGAGTTTTGCTATTATACTCTAGGCACAAAATAAGGAGAAACGAAGGTAAAAGCCATGAGTGGGAACATCAAGTAGGTGTCTAAACTGGTCACCAGCTTGGCTTGTTTTGATTAAATGGGCCAATCAATTTAGTTAGGCCACCAGCCAATGGAGTCAGTAAACCACCAGTTTAACCAATTCTCCCCAAAGAAATGACCAGAAAATTTGATGCAATTAACCAAGTCTAGTATCTTTCTTGAAGTAGTACAGCCCCTTCTAAAATAATCCATGTGAAACAACTCTTCATCCAGAAGAAAGTTAAGAAAGAAAAAAATCATTGCTCATTTTGAAACCAACGGTTGAGAAAAACAGGGATGTGAACGGCTCAGGGGAGAGTGGTCTGGACAGGGCTGGAGAGAGGTAGACAGGTGGTAGTGGGCCAACCGGGCAGACCAGACTCAGAGAAAGAATCCAGAATGCAAACCAGGAACCAGGAAAGAGGTCCCCTCATCTGGTCTGGGCATACTGACAGGCTGAGGAACAGGCGCTCCTCCATCCACATCTAGCCTGGAGCTGCAGGATGACTTCCCAACTGACCCACTGGAGGGAACAAGAATCCCAGTAAATAGTCAGCTCTGATCACTAAAAATGCACAAGCTGGGTAGGAAAGAGTAGCTAGGGCAAAGGTCTTTAGAACATGCAGTGCGGGCTAGCAAAGGCAGGCCCCGCCAATAGAAGGTGGGGGAATTTCTAATAGCCGCTATTTATCAAGGGCTTGCTATATATATTCCATGCACTGGACAAGCATTCTTCATCGTCACAACCATCCTGTAAGGTACAAAGTCCAATTCCCATTTTAAAAATGAATACATGTTCAGAAAGATAACACTATGTGTCTCAAAAGCGGCAGAGCCAAGATTCACACTCAGAACTGTCTGGCTTCAATGCCCGGTTTCTGCGACGACACCTCCCGGTCCAGGGCTCTTCAAACTTCATCAGAGCTGCCTCCCAGTGATAGCTGCTTGAATAAACACTTCCGTCTCTTCCAGCATCTTCTCATAACTCATTTTTTTCTTTTTTAGTCCGGGCTCACAGGAAGTAAAAGCCCTTTTTTCCATTCACAACCACAAAAGGCTACAACCCCAGAGTAAAGCCACTTTGTCAAGCTAATTCATTTTAAAATAACATGTACATATGAGAGTACTCTAAAAAGTTTGAAATGATTCAAAAATTGAAGGTAGCATTATTAAAATAATTACCATACTCATCCCAGCAGGCCAACTCATCTGAGAATATTTTAGGGCTGGAATATTACAAATTATAATGCTGATAAGATGAGACAGCTAGAACGACTGCATAGAGTACTTAAGTCAACAATACAGGTGTATAACTAAAAGTTAACCTTTTTCCTTTCACAAGCACAATGTCCATTATACAGAGAACACCCCATGTTGGTGCTGAAGGACTCCTGGGGGTCTGCGGCTGATGTCAGAAGACCTGGGTTCAAATCCCAGCTCTGCCTCTAACTAGTTAAATGTCCTTAGCCCAGTGCTGGACTCCTTCACTTCCCTTTCCTGCCCTTCCTCCATCATTTCAGTTTTCTCACCTGAAAGGTAATTTTCTGAACCAACTAAGAGTGATGAATTGAAGAGCCAGACTGCGCTTGCTTGGGTTCAGCCTCCACCATTACCAGCATGTGACCCTGAACAGGTTGTTAAACCATTCTATGCCTCCATTTCCTCCTTTCTACAAAGCAATAAAAACAATACATACCTGCAATAGTTAATTATATGTGTCAAACTGACTGGACCACAGGGTGCCCAGATATTTGGTAAAATATTCTTCCTGGGTGTGTCCGTGTGGGCATTTCTGGATAAGATTAACATTTGACCAAATAAAGCAGACTGCCCTCCCCCAGTAGGGACTGGCCTCATCTAATCTATTGAGGGTCTGAATAGAATAAAAGGCTAAGAAAGACTTCTCTCTGTCTTCAAGCTGGGACAGTAGTCTCTTGCCTTCAGAGTTGGGCTTGGACTGGAAATTACACCATTGGCTCTCCTGGGTCTGCAGCTTGCCAATTGTCGATCTTGGGCTTCTCACCCCCATAACCGCATGAGCCAGTTCCTTATTATATGCTATGTATATAATACGTATTATGCATATTCTATTTTATGGTCTTCCCCCAGTATCTATGGGGGATCAGTTCTAGGAGCCCTGCAGGTACCAAAATCCCCAGATGCTCATGTCCCTGAGATATAAATTGGCACTTATAAACTATGCATTTACATCTTCCCATATACTTTTAAATCATCTCTAGATTACTTATAATACTTAATACAATATAATACTATGTAAATAGTTGTTCTACCATATTAGTTTATTATTTGTATCATTTTTTGTTGTACTTTTTTTAAAGATATTTTAGATCTGCAGTTGGTTGAATCCACAAATGTGGAACCCATGGAAGTTGATGACCAACTGTAGTATATAATATATGTACTATATCTAATATTTTATATTGGTTCTGTTTCTCTGGAAAGCCCAGACTACTAAGTATACTACTTCAGGGTTACTTTGGAATTAAATTAGATAATACTCAGGACAGAGCCTGGCACATGGTAAAGCTTCAATAAACATTATATTTGGCCACTAGACATTTAGCATATCAGTCCTATAAGGTTTTTTTTTATAGAAAGACCATAAAATATGTAGAAGCAAAATGTTTTTTAAAAAGCAACAGAATTGTAAAAATTTGGGTTACTTCACTTGCAACAAGTCTCTTCATTTTCCCTACTATAATACATGTGTGATTTACAGAGACTGTAACTATGGTGACGTCTATGAAAAACTACCAAAAAAGAACTGATGTCAGGTTCTCAATTATAGCCCCACTTGCTTTCTCATTTTTGGTTTTACCGTCTTTCTATAAAGCAAATGTCCACCTCACGCCTATTCAGGTGGCCAGTGAATTTGCTGAACTTAATTAGAGCAAGTCAAGACACTAATACTCAGGCATTAGTACTCAGAGTTAATTAGCTAGATACAAGGCAATTCTTACTTTGCAAACCAGAAACACCCTTGGAAAATCTAATAGGAAAGGGCACACATCATTCTGTGCTTATGAGAACAGGCTGAAATACAAAAGTCCTGAACTTTTATGATTAATCTTTTATTTTTCTAATTTCCAGAAATGGCACAGCTTTTTTATCATTTCTAGGAAATAAAATGATCAAATTACAGTTTACATTGTGAGCCAACATCATTCTTTCTATCTTTCCAAATTCAAAAGAATACATGGACAATTCATCAATGATCATCACTGATTATACAAGCTGCTTTATACCTATAATGGTGGCTTTCAAACACACTGGTCTTATTGGTGATACATTTGCATGACACAGGATGGGAAATAAGTCCAACTAAAATTCAGGGAACTTCTACCTCAGTAAAATTTCTAGGGGTCCAGTGGTGTGGGGCCAGTCAAGATCTTCCTTCTAAGGTGAAGGATAAGTAGTTATATTTGGCCCCTCCTACAACCAAGAAAGAGGCACAATGCCAAGTAGGCCTATTCGGATTTTGGAGGCAACACATTCCTCATTTGGGTGTTTTACTCCAGCCCATTTATCAAGTGACCCAAATGGCTGCTGGTTTTGAGTGGGGCCCAGAACAGGAGAAGGCTCTGCAACAAGTCCAGGCTATTGTGCAAGCTGCTCTGCATGTGCACCATATGACCCAGCAGATCCAATGGACATATGTCTGCATGGGTTAGAACCCCCCTCCTGGTACCAATCCACTGTATTCATCTGTTCTCACACTGCTAATAAAGACACACCTTGGACTGGGTAATTTGTAAAGGAAAGAGGTTAAATTGACTCACAGTTCCACATGGCTGGGGAGGCCTCACAATATGGTGGAAGGCAAAGGAGGAGCAAAATCACATCTTACATAGTGGCAGGCAAGAGAGCTTGTGCAGGGGAACTCCCATTTATGAAACCATCAGATCTCATGAGACTTATTCACTACCATAAGAACAGTAAGGGAGAAACCGCCCCCATGATTCAATTATCTCCACCATATCAGATACCCAGTGGAATGTTTTTTAAAAAATCTATTTATCACAAACTGTTCAAACTACCTAAAGAATCCTTCTAAGAATTCCATATTCTTTTTTTTTTTTTT
>NW_012107919.1:2796881-2797725 GCF_000951045.1 Mandrillus leucophaeus
GGGAGGGAGGGAGGGAGTTGCCACATGATCTGATGGGTTTGAACAGGATCTCTCTGGCTGCTGTTTCATACAGAAGAGATGGTGGGGGGAAGAAGAAGCAGCAGGAAGAGGGAGACCAATTAGTAGGCTACTTCAGGATTCCACTCACAAATCAGTGGTTTGGGTCCAGATTACTGCAGTGGAGGCTGTGAGCAGGGATCCAAGTCCAGATGTATGAAGGCAGAGCCGGGTGGAGTAGGGAAAAGAGAGAGATCAAAGACAACACCAAGATTCCTGGCCTGAACAATGGAAGGAGGGGGACATTCAGGGTGGAGGAGATACAAAGGAAAGAGGTCCAGAAACTGAACCCTGAGGAAGGTTAATGTTTAGAGGTCATGAAGATGAACAGGGATCCACAAAGAAGACTAAGAAGAACCATGAAATCATGGCAGCTGGAAAGCAGCTCCAGGCAGAACAAGTGGTCCTTCCTTAAATGCTGCCATGAGGGCAATACAATGAGGACTGAAAATGCACCACTGGATTTGACAGATTGGGAGGTCACTGGTGACCTCGATAAGAGCAACCCTGGAATAGTAAGGAGGAAAGCCTGATTGGAGTGGGTTCAAGAGGGAATGGGAAACTCAAGAACAAAAAGACATGCAACTCAATTTTTAAATGGGCAAAAAAACTGAATAGACATTTCTCCGAAGATATACAAATGGTCAATTCGCCACTTGGGAAATGCAAATCAAAACCACAATGACAGCCGGGCGTGGTGGTTCATGCCTGTAATCCCAGCACTTTGGGAGGCCGAGGTGGGCGGATCACCTGAGGTCAGGAGTTCGAGACCAGCCTGGCCAATATG
>NW_012107919.1:2800715-2803216 GCF_000951045.1 Mandrillus leucophaeus
TTTTTGGCTTTTTAAAAATTTCTTCTAAAAAATAAACAGGATACATGTACAAAACGTGCAGGTTTGTTACATGGGTATATGCATGCCATGGTGGTTTGCCGCACTCATTGACCCATCCTCTAAGTTCCCTCCCCTAACCCCTTACCCCCCCAACAGGCCATGGTATGTGTTGTTCCCCTCTCTATGTCCATGTGTTCTCAATGTTCAACTCCTACTTATGAGTGAGAACATGCGGTGTTTGGTTTTCTGTTCCTGTGTTAGTTTGCTGAGAATGATGGCTTCCAGCTTCATCCATGTCCCTGCAAAGAACATGATCTCATTCCTCTTATAGCTGCATAGTATTCCATGGTATATATGTGCCACATTTTCTTTATCCAGTCTATCATTGATGGGCATTTGGGTTGGTTCCATGTCTTTGCTATTGTAAATAGTACTGAAATAAATGTACGTGTGCATGTGTCTCTATAGTAGAATGATTTATATTCCTTTGGGTATATATCCAGTAATGGGATTGCTGGGTCAAAAGGTATTTCTGATTCTAGGTCCTTGAGGGATCACCATACTGTTTTCCACAATAGTGGAACTAATTTACATTCTCACTAACCGTGTAAAAGCATTCCTATTTCTGCACAACTTCACCAGCATCTGTTGTTTCCTAACTTTTTAATAATCATTCTAACTGGCATGAGATGGTATCACATTGTGGTTTTGATTTGCATTTCTCTGATGATCAGTGATGTTGAGCTTTTTTTCACATGTTTGTTGGCCACGTAAATGTCTTCTTTTGAGAAGTGTCTGTTCATATCGTTTTTCCACTTTTTGATGGTTTTTTTCTTGTAAATATGTTTTTGTCTGGTAAATATGTTGAAGTTCCTTGTAAGTTCTGACCTGTGTCAGATGAGTAGATTGCAAAAATTTTATCCTATTCTGTAGGTTGCCTATTCACTCTGATGATCAGGTGACAGTTTCTTTTGCTGTGCAGAAGCTGAATTTAATTAGATCCCTTTTGTCAATTTTAGCTTTTGTTGCAATTGCTTTTGGCATTTTTGTCATGAAGTCTTTGCCCATGCCTGTGTCCTGAATGGTATTGCCTAGGTTTTCTTCTAGGGTTTTTATGGTTTTGAGTTTTACATGTAAGTGTTTAATCCATCTTGAGTTAATCTTTGCATAAGGTATAAGGAAGGGGTCCAGTTTCAGTCTGCTGCATATGGCTAGCCAGTTTTCCCTGCACCACTTACTGAATAGGAGATCCTTTCCCCATTGCTTATTTTTGTCAGGTTTTTTGAAGAGCAGATGGTTGTAGATGTGTGGTGTTATTTCTGAGGTCTCTGTTCTGCTTCATTGGTCTATATGTCTCTTTTGGTACCAGTACCATGCTGTTTTGGTTACTGTAGCCTTGTAATACAGTTTGAAGTCAGGTAGCATGATGCCTCCAGCTTTGTTCTTTTTGCTTAGAATTGTCTTGAAGAATGCCCATATTCTTGTCTTCAATGTAGATCATGGAAATAGGAGGAAAAGATACTTTTATTTCCCTTCAGAATCTCAGCAGCTTTACGGAGGACAAAATTATCATCATGCCCAGAAGAACCACACAAAATTAATATCCAGAATCTACAAAGAACTTAAAAAAATTTACAAGAAAAAAAAACCCACATTCATTTATGAAACCCACTTGGTACTGCATTCTCAAACGTGTTTTCAGATAAAATTTACCGAAACCAATCCTAACTGTAAGTCACCATGAGCCAGGATCAAGTAAAGTGAGATTTCCCTAGTGCTACTTCGAAAGTTGATTCAACAAATACTAATAGGCCTCCTACAATGTGAACAGCACGGTGCTATGTGTTTGGGTCTGCAGTGGTGAACAAGACGGAAATACCTCCTGCCCTCCCAGGGCTGCTTCTGACAGGTTGAGGTAAGTCTGGTCCTAGAATATGACCATGGCCGCCCACGTGACTCTACTGGATGCTGACATCCCAAGGGGCACCGCAGAGATCCATAGGGGAACCAAGACAAAAGCAGAGAAAGGGCAGACTTAAATTGTTTTCACAGCTCTGGGAGAAGCTACTTCAAAGTTTCACCACACTTTGCTTATAATAATGAAACTCTGCAAAAATATTCAAACGCAAAATCGCTTTTCAAATTGAAGAAGAAATAATTGGCCAGATCTTACCTAATGAGTTATCAAAGGACAGCCTCAGGGCAAGTTCAGGCCTTTTGGATGTACAGTTTCCCTACATGCTGAAATGTTTTATTAGTCAAGGGAAAAACACTCAGGTTATATAACATTCACCCCACCTACATCACCCCAAATATGACTTCTTACAGAAAAGAATCTGTTCAAGCATTTCCCAAAAACATGTTGGAAAAAAGTAGGTTCTATAGGTAGAGGGAGGGAGGGAGGGAGGGAGGGAGAGAGGGGATGTAAGTTCTGACCTGTGTCAGATGAGTAGATTGCAAAAATTTTATCCTATTCTGTAGGTTGCCTATTCACTCTGATG
>NW_012107919.1:2804031-2838940 GCF_000951045.1 Mandrillus leucophaeus
GGTGGTTCATGCCTGTAATCCCAGCACTTTGGGAGGCCGAGGTGGGCGGATCACCTGAGGTCAGGAGTTCGAGACCAGCCTGGCCAATATGGTGACACCCCATCTCTACCAAAAATACAAAAATTAGCAGGGTGTAGTGGTGGGCGCCTGTAATCCCAGCTACTCGGGAGGCTGAAGCAGGAGAATCGCTTGAACCTGGGAGGCAGAGGTTGCAGTGAGTCGAGATTGCACCACTGCACTCCAGCCTGGGCGTCAAGAGCAAAACTCTGCCTCAAAAAAACAAACCAAACAAATAAACAAACAAACAAAAAAACGAGATATCACCTCACATTCACTAGGGTGGAGAAATAGGAGCACCTTTACACTGTTGGTAGGAGTGTAAACTAGTTCAACCATTGTGGAAGACAGTGTGCTGATTCCTCAAGGATCTAGAACTAGAAATACCATTTGACCCAGCAATCCCAATACTGGGTATATACCCAAAGGATTATAAATCATGCTACTATAAAGACCCATGCACACACATGTTTATTGCAGCACTGTTCATAACAGCAGAGACTTGGAACCAACCCAAATGTCCATAAATGATAGACTGGGTTAAGAAAATGTGGCACATATACACCATGGAATACTTTGCAGCCATAAAAAAAGGATGAGTTCATGTCCTTTGTAGGGACATGGATGAAGCCAGAAAACATCATTCTGAGCAAACTATTGCAAGGACAGAAAGCCAAACACCACATGTTCTCACTCATAGGTGGGAATTAAACAATGAGAACACTTGGATACAGGGCGAGGAACATCACACACTGGGGCCTATCATGGTGTGGGGGCATGGAAAAGGGATAGCATTGGGAGAAATATCTAATGTGAATGACAAGCTGATGGGTGCAGCAAATCAACATGGCACATGTATACATATGTAACAAACCTGCGCATTGTGCACATGTACCCTAGAATTTAAAGTATAATAATAAAAAAACAGGAAATGATAAACGTTGGCAAGGGTGTGAGGAAATATAAGGAAATCAGAACATTTGTACATTGCTGGTGGTAATGTAAAATGGCCCAGCCACTTGGTCCAAGCTGCAAACAGTTTGGTGGCTCCTTTAAAAGTGAAACACAGAATTACCATATGACCCAGCAATTTCACCCCTAGGTACACACCCAAAAGAAGTGAAATCATATGTCTACACAAAAACTTATACATTCATATTTATAGCAGCACTGGTCATCATAACCAAAAGGTGGAAATAATCAAATGTTCATCAGTGGACAAATGGATAAGCAAAGTGGGCTAGATACATACAATGAAACATTACTAACCAATAAAAAGAAATGAAATTCTGATGCATGCTACAACATGGATGAACATTGCAAGCATTATGCTAAATGAATTAAGATCACATATCATACGGCTCTAATTATATAAAATATACAGAACAGGTAAATCCATAGAGATGGAATGCCAATTTGTGGTTGCCAAAGGCTGCAGGGGAGAAAAGAGAGGGTGACTACTTAACTAGTAAGGGGTTGCTTTCAGAATAATGAAAAGGTTTTAGAACTGGATAGAAGTAGTGGCTGCATAACATTATAAATCCTACTGAGTTGTACACTTTAAAACACCGAAATGATGACTTCTAAGGTAAGTGGATTTCACCTCAGTTAAGAAAAAAAGAGAAAGAATTGGGAAGTGAAGAACTGGAGACAGCCTATAAAGAAATTATTTCAAGGGGCTTTGCTGAAAAAGAGAAAGGAGAAATAGAGACGGAGGGAGTATAGCAGCGAAGGGGGGATGCATGGCCAAGGGAGGGCTTTCCTAACATGGAGAAATGGAAGACAAATCAACGTGCATATCTATGATGGGAGAGGAGCAGACTGAGCAGGGGGAACTGCTGGCAGGAGGACCCTGACAGCCTGAGAGGGGATGTTGTCTCCCACACAGGGATCAGAGATGGTTCATCCTCAAAGGGAGAGAAGGCAGGATTCAGGCAGCCAGGTTGAGGCAGTGGTAAGGGCTTGCGGAAATCCTCTTCTGCTTGTTTTTTCTTGGGAGATGGGGAGATTTTGTGAGGGAAGAGAAGGTATGAAGCAGTCACCCTAGAGAATGGGCAGATGACTGTGCTAAGGAAATAGAGTGGCATTGCTGGGCTGCACCAAAGGCCCACTTGAGGTTCATGGTATAAACCGATGAGACTAATGAGCCTACTCGTGTGGCTTTCTGCAGTCCATATAGTTGCCTGAGTAAAGGTGGAGAGCTATTGAATTTAATACTTATCCCTAAGTTTCCCCCAAACACATTCGACCACAGAAACCTATTAATAGCCCCAAAGAGCCTACATAAAATGCTAGTCTATGCTTAAACAGATAATAGGGGATAGGAAAACACTGATATTCCTAATTTTCTATCAAGCGTAGATATAAATGATAATGGAGGGGCCAGATCTGGAGGCCCTCAGGGGAGCACCCAGCAAGAGCAAAGGAGAAAAGATTAGCACAGCTGTCAGAACCTGAGCTTGGAGTCAGATTTCCACTCCATCCAAGTGATCTTGGGCAAATGAATCCCTCTGAGATGCATCCTAAAATAAGGGAACTATCACCTACCTGCTTTTCAAAAATATTATGAAGATTAATGGTGACAAGCACTTGGTACCCAGATTCTAGCATATAACAAACTTTCAATCTAAGGAGGTAATCATCATTATAGCCACACAGCTCTGCCCAGGTGGCCAGGTGAAAGATGATATAGCCAAAACACTATCACCTCCAGGTACTCAACCACCTGTGCACCAGGAGGGCCTCTGGGAATCTCAAAGAATTAACACTCCTTGCTCTCAATTTATGGTCAGGAACTCCATCAGTCAAGATACAGTTTGACTCAGTTAGCTTCAGAAAATTGGTCTTTCTAGCTCCTAAATTCATATGCAAGAATTGAAGCCCCGTCTACTTCCCATAAAACAGGACATTTCACAAAGCTTTCATGTATCCTAGTATCATGTTTTTAACTTCTGAAAAAACTTCAGACTTATAGAAAATTACCAAAGCAGAGAGTGCAGAGAGTTCAATATGCTTCACTTGGCTTCCTCTAATGTTAATACCCTACATAACCATAATACAATTACCAAAACCAAGAACATAACACTGATAAATCTCTAGACCTTATTTGAATGTTGCTAATTTTGTCTCCAATGTCCTTTTTCTGATGCAGAATCCAATCCAGGGTCCCATATTGCATTTAGTTCTCAAGTCTCCCTAGCCTCCACCAATCTGTAACAGTTCTTCAGTCTTTCTTTGTCTTTCCTGACCTTACCATCTGTGAAGAGGACTGACTAGTCAGGTATTCTGTAGAACTGCCCTTAATTTGGGTTTGTCTGATGTTTTCTCAAGACTGAACTTGTGCGTTTTCAGTAAAAATCCCCAAGAAATGATGTTTTACCTTGCTCTGTGCATCAAAATAAGGAGAACATGTTGGCACATCTCATTACTGGTGATGTTATCTTTGATTACTTTATTTGGCTAAAGTAGTGTTGCTGGGTTTCTCCATCCATATGACATGTGACGCAAAGTGAAATAGAATTCCAGCCTTTCCTAATAATGATGGAAATAAGCAGATGTTTTCATCTACGTACAGCAAGTGAGAGGGAGAGTTAGGACTTGAACTCAGGGTTTCCAAGTCCAAATGCTGTCTTCTTTCTACTCTCATTACTGCACTTGGATGTTTCCCATGAATATTTATCTCAAATATATTTCAAAGATGTTCCATAAGGAAATGCCACAACAAATCACTCTTATGAGCCCAGGGTTTCTCCAATGAAAGTTACACTACAAAGTACAAAATACAGTTGTCAAGAGAAACAGATATTAACATGAAGATCCCTTGATACATCATAGTGACATAGGAACACTCTCAATGACTGCACTTTATTTGCTGCAAATACAGAGAACAAATCAGCAGAGAATGAGTCAACCAAGAGAACCAAGACTCCCTTAATTGACAAAATTTTAAATTAGGACTTGAGGACCAAGAAGAGGAGCTCTAAGAAACACAAGGTAAGTTCTCTTCTGCTCTAGATACTAACGCATATGCAAATCTTCAAATCAGTTAACTCATCTTAGGCTCTGAAAAGCTCCCTGAGATGGAATTAGAGCATGTATTAAAATCTCCACCCTACAAATGAATCAAATGAGACATAAAAAGATCAAAGTTAGATATCTAGAAAGGGAATCAAAATCAAGGTTTTATTTGTTCATTCATTTTACTAGCACTGACTCCCTGCCAACTTTCTATTCTAAGTGCTGGGGATATGGAGATACGGGAGACCCATGGTCGCTTGACTGGAGGAGCTTAGCTTTCCTCATGCCCTCTGTACAGAGGCCAGAAAGGCAGCACCTCTCCCAATCCCATTTTTCACCTCCTCCCCACACAGAGTCCACAGACATCAGGATGCTACAGAAGAAGGCTGAATCTGTGGTGATACTTGGAGAGGAGTATACTTCAACACTCTGTATTTAAAACTTGAATGAAGACCATCATTCTCCTGGTTTATTCTCTTATGTTTACCCTTCTCATCAGTACCCAGAGCAGAGCATGTATGAGGAGACTCAAAAAGTTCATGGTAAAAACGAAATTAAAGGATAAAAATACAAAATTTATTTCTTAACATAAGCTCCATCAAGGTCAAGACACTTTTGTAAGTGGTGATATCAGTCATTCAGTCCATCTCTAAAGAACTGAGGGTCCTAGGAATTTAACCATGTCAATGCTGTATTTTTACATTATTATATGAAGAAAAAGGAGTGCCCTCTAAAGATTTTTTTAAGATTAGGAAACAAAAAGAAGGCAGAAGGAGCCAAATTAAGACTGCGAGGTGAATGTCTAATGGTTTCCCATAGAAACTCTTGCAAAGTTGCCTTTGCTTGATGAGAGGAATGAACTTGTGGTGGTGAAGAAGGACTCTCCGGTAAAGCTTTCACAGGTATTTTTCTGCTAAAGCTTTGGCGAACTTTCTCAAAACTCTCATAATAAGCAGATGTTATCATTCTCTGACCCTCCAGAAAGTCAATAAGCAAACTGCCTTGAGCATCACAAAAAAACGTTGCCATGACCTTTGCTCTTGACCAGTCTGCTTTTGCTTTTGCTTTGTCTGGACTACTTCCACCTCTTGCTAGCCATTGCTTTGATTATGCTTTGTCTTCAGGATTGTACTGGTGAAGCCACGTTACATCCTCTGTTACAATTCTTCCAATTCTTTTTTTTCCCCCCCAAGACAGAGCCTCACTCTGTCACCAAGGCTGGAATGCACCAGCATGATCACAGCTCAAGGCAGCCTCAACCTCCTGGGCTCAGGCAATCCTCCTGCCTCAGCCTGCAGATTAGCTGAGACCACAGGCAAATGCCACCATGCCCAGCTAGCTTTTTATTATTTGTAGAGACAGCATCTCACTATGTTGCCCAGGCTGATCTCAAACTCCTGGGCTGAAGCAATTCTCCTGCCTTGGCCTCCCAAAGTGCTGGAATCACAGGCATGAGCCACTGCACTCAGACTTCTGTTACAATTCTTCAAAGAATGACTTTAGAATCTGGATCTCATTTGTATAAAACTTCCACTGAAAGCTCTGCTCTTACCTGCAGTTGACCTGGGTGCAACAATTTTGGCACCCACTGAGTAGAAAGTTTGTTCAACTTTAATTTTTCAGTCAGATTTGTGTAAGCTGAGCAAAATGAGAAGTCTACGGTGTTGGCTACTGTTTCTGCTGTTAATCATCAGTCCTCTTCAATGAGGGCATGAATAAGATTAATTTTTCCTCACAGATTAACGTGAATGCTCCACCACTGCAAGTTTCATCTTTACTGTCACCTCATTCCTTCTTAAAACCAGTTATCCATTTATAAACTGCTGATTTCTATGAGGCATTGTCCCCATAAACTTTTCATAAAACATCAAGGATTTCACCATCCCTCCACCCAAGCTTCACCATAAATTTGATGTGTGTTCTTGCCTCAATTTTAGAATAATTCATGTTGCTCTCATAGGGACTTTTTTCAAATTCACATCCTAACCCTTTTAGTGTCTCAAACTAGATCCTGTTGAAACATGTTACAAGTTAGTATGAATTTATTTTTGTGCAAAAAAGTTAAAATCTATGCATTTTTTTTATATACACATTTCCCATGAACTTTCTGAAGTCCTCTCATATTTTCACATGTAATAAAAGGCCAAACCAGCAAAGAAATGGTTTCAACACCACACACAGATAAATCAATCGCATTTACATCATTCAACTAGCACTTCTTGTGTACTTAATATAGGCCAGGTACATGGGAACCAAATCAATGGATTTAAGACATGCTCAGCCATCCAGAAGCCTATACAATTGGTAGGGGCTATGATCACATACACAATAGCCATAGGGGCACTGCCATTTTGTGTGATACACCATTGAGTTGTTAACACTTAAAAACTTTAAAAAGTCATACGCCTTTCTTTTTCTTCTTTTTCATGGCAACATCCACTGACTATACCTCATGATCTATTGTATACATGCCATATGTTGTAAATTCTACTCAGAAAGGAGGGAGCATGGGGAGGGTGAAAAAGACATCTTACAGTTGATCAAAATATAAGGACTGCCATCTCATTTTTAAAAGAAAAACACAATCTCTAAGAAGAAAGGAAGAAAGAAAGGAAGGAAGAAAGGAGGGAAGGAGGGAGGGAGGGAGGGAGAGAGGGGAGAGAGGGGAGAAAGGGAGGGATGGAGGAGAGAGAGGAGGGAGTCCATTCAGCTAAGGAGAGTCTCAAGAAGGAAGTAGCTTCTGAGGAAGACCTAGAAGGATAGAAGATTTCTAGCAGAGGAGTAAGTGTGAGGGAGCACTTCTGGTACAGCAGTGGACCAAGAAAAGTGACAAAGGGGAAAGAAAGTGCAAGACATGCCCTAGAAACTAAGAATACAATGTACTGGGGAAGGAATACACAGGGCAGTGGTTGTTTATCACATGTGTTCCCTAGAGTCACCTTGGGATGCTTATAAACCATCCTGTGCCCCACTCCCAGGGATTCCAATTCAAGAGATCGAAAGAGTGGATCCTGGGGATCCACAGGTATACCCGGATCTTGGATGACACTTGCAGAATCAGTAGTAAAGGGGCATGGAGACAGACCTGGCAGGAAAGGAGGCCAAGCTTGTCCACAGGACATGGACTTCATGGGGGAGGGATAGCACAAACAAGTGCCATGCAATTGCCATGAGGAGAATTATACTTGAGGCGGGTGATTCTCAAAGTGTGGTCCCCAGACCAGTAGCAGCAGCATCACCTAGAAACGTGTTAGGAAATGCAAATTCTCAAACCCCACCTCAAATCCACTCAATCAACTCTTGGTGGCAGGGGAACCATGAGGGGATCCAGCAATCTATGTTTTAACAAACCCTCCAGTAATTGTGATGTCTACACGTGTTTGAGAAGCACCACTCTGAGTTCACACTGGTATTGATGTATCATGGCCAAAATTCTATTAAAACTCCCACCAACTCCATCAATAATCTGCATTATTATTGATGATGTTGTTATTCAGCCCTTCCTTCCTCAAAACATGGAGAATAGACTTAAACCAGTATGTATTTGAATTACTTATTCATCTGTTTTATAAATCACTAACATTTAATGTTTGACCAAGGTTCTGTAAATGTATTAAAAGGAAAGTGCTAAGTCAGTACTTCTCAAACTTTAACGTGCATACAAATCACCTGGAGATCTTGTTAAAATGCAGGTCCACATCTGTAAGTTCTGAGGTAGGGCCTAGGATTCTGCATTCTAACAAGCTCTCAGGTAGTGATGCTACGCAGCTGGCCTATGGCCCACACTGTGGGAAGAAAGAAATTGCATGGCTGTAGAAATCTAAAAGCTCCTGTCATGGGACACCATCTTCCCACCAGCTGGGCTTTCCTCTCCGATCTGCCCAGCCCCACACCATAATCTACTGCCACAGCCCCAGTGCACACACTTCCCACCCCTACCCACCCATCCCCCTTTCTCCTAATTAGCCTCTGAGTCAATACTTGCATCAGGGCAATCTTCCCCTCCATCCCCTGAGTGAGAAGAGCGGTGAAGCAGGGCTTTCTGTGCCTGTGATGACAGTGGAGGGAATTAATGCACTTCCCCAGGCACTCTCCTTGTGCCTCCAGAGAGACTTTTCCAGGTGGGAGGATCCAGCTCATTTGTTTGCAGAGCTAACTATCCATTATTTAAAACATAAACTTATTATCTTTAGCTTCATTTGAAGCTGCAAATCAATAGGCATTCCTCAGGGCTGGAGGGACCCCTGTCACCCTCCCATGGGTTCCATCCATCAAGAACAGTCAAAATCCCAGCTGGGACCACTGCATTAACTCAATGAAAAAATGTGATGATTGCAGACAGTACATCCCTAACAGGTGGGAATCGAAGTTTCATCTTGCTATATACCACACCCATCATCTGCTCATCAAATATTTCGTGGTTACGAAATGTTTATGCTAACAAAACTGCAGAGTTGCAGCTCCAGACTTAGCTGTAAATATTTATTAACTATGGCCATCAAGATTCAGCTTCTTTGACTTCAGGGTTCATTCTCTGAACTTCCCTGCTGGGTGGTTCAGTCCCCACTCTCTTCACCTCTCCCTAAAATGGTAGTTCTTATATTAGGCTCTTTTATGAAAACCCATACAACTTCTTCAGAACAGCTCAACTAAAATTAATAAAATAGTTCTGGCTGGGCACAGTGGCTCACGCCTATAATCCTAACACGTTGGGAGACCAAGGTGGGTGGATCACTTGGGCCCAGGAGTTCAAGACCAGCCTGAGCCACATAGTGAGTCCTTGTCTCTACAAAAAATAAAAATAATACAAGCGTGGTGAATTGTGCCTGTAGTTCCAGCTACTCAGGAAGCTGAGGCGGGAGGGTCACTTGAGCCTGACAGGTCAAGGTTGCAGCGAGGTAGGATGGTGCACTGCACTCCAGCCTGGGCAACAGAGTAAGATCCTGCCTCCAAAAAGAGAAAAAAAAAAAAAAAAAAAAAACTTTGAGATACAAACCAAGATTCTTAACATTTCAGCTTGATGTGTGGGAAGTAGCTTTGCCAATGCTCCTTCTGTGCACAAGATCATAAAATGATGAGTTAATCACTAGGGGATATTTACCACAAATAGTGTCAGATGATGTACTGTAAAATTTATGCAGCTAAAAGCTCCAGTGTACAATATAATCTAAAGAGATGGCTCAGATGTTCCGGACTTATTGGGCCAGTGCCACTGTTTATTACAAGGAAGCCTGATATTATAATAGGGTCTCTTTGAACACTTCCTGCTGAAAAAAATAAAGCTATTCACATATACATATATTTTTTAAGACAGTCTTGCTCTGTCACCCAGGCTGGAGTGTAGTGGCACAATCTCGGCTCACTGCAACCTCCGCCTCCTGGGTTCAAACGATTCTCCCACATCAGCCTCCCGAGTAGCTAGGGTTACAAGCATGTGCCACCATGCCCAGCTAATTTTTGTATTTTTTAGTAGAGAGGGGGGGTTTCACTATGTTCGCCATGCTGGTCTCGAACTCCTGACCTCAAGTGATCCGCCTACCTCGGCCTCCCAAAGTGCTGAGATTACAGGTGTAAGCCACTGTACTCAACCCATATTATATTTAATGTGTACACTCAAAAAAGGAGAAAAAAAAGATAGCACTATTCTGATGACACTGATGAAGGCCCAGGGGGGAAATCCCAAAGAATAATAAATAAGACTACAAGGAAAGATGAGGGAAAACAGACCAAGAATAGAAACACTTTGTGCCTACAAAATGGATCCAAGAACCACCAACATATCCATAGTGTAAGCAGAAACCATCAAGTATAAAGATCGGCTGATAAAAATGTCAAGGTATCATTATAATTAGAGAGCTATCCACCAGGCTCATTACTCAATTCTCACAAAGCTCGCCACTCAACACCAAAGCGAAAATCTTTTTTGTTAGCCATTTTATTTCTAAGTTGAGAGGAAAATGTAAAGGAAAATCATAAAGAAATGTAGGGAAGCCGGGCACGGTGGCTCATGCCTGTAATCCCAGCACTTTGGGAGGCTGAGGCAGGTGAATTACTTGAGGTCAGGAGATCGAGACCAGCCTGGCCAACAAGATGAAACCGAGCTACTAAAAATATGAAAATTAGCCAGGCACAGTGGCATGCGCCTGTGGTCCCAGCTACTCGGGGGTGCTGAGGCAGGAGAATCGCTGGTGCCAGGGAGGCAGAGGTTGCAGTGAGCCAAGATTATGCCACCACACTCCAGCCTGAGCAACAGAGCCAGACCCTATCTCAAACAAACAAAAAAAAGAAAAGCTAGGAATGCAACATACTGAGATAAAGAGGGACTGGCCAGAACAGCCCAGGCTCTATTCCAGTTCCACCCCTAGAAACAGGATGTCCTTCAGTGTTTTAGCCCAGCAAGGCACATTGCACTGGGATATAAAATCTTGGTCAGGTTGCTTTCTGGGTTCCCTCAGCTGCTATCCAAGTGGGTTATACACAGTAAGACCCCATCCATCCCAGGTAACTTTCCTGAACTACAGAAGAATGGTTTGCGATAAATCCTAGGCTCCTAGGATTCATCCAGTGGGACATCCAGTGGTCCCTCGCTGCCTATTTATAAGGAATAAATCCACCTCATGAAACTTGTTTGTTACAAGGCAAGGTTGTTACTTTGGGGTGTTCTATCTCACGAATTCAGACTAGGTGGTGACCAGTGTGCAGAGTGAACCTACTTCACACAGACCCAGACACAGGAGAGCCCCAAAGCCGATTAAATTTTCCAAGAGGACAGGGCCTTGTCCGCCATCTCCACTAGCATACTTACCTCCCAGTGCCCAGAGCCCATGCCAGGCCTCTGGTATCAACTCAATGTCTCCGAAGAAACAAGTGAAAGATTCCACAGCCTTCTCAGCATATGAACCACAGAGAGTAATTAATCTGTGTAAGGACATCAGGTGGTGTCTGTTCATTTATTCAACTAATATTTATGAAAGCCTATTTCAGGTGCCGGGTCATACCAGCCAACAAAATTAAGACCCTGCCCTCATGGGTCTGATATTCTAGTTGAGAAGGCAAACAATAAACAAATAATATATATGACCTATAGTGAACATTGTTATAAAGAAAATCAAAGCAGAAAAACAGGGATAGGAAGCAGGTGTGGTGGCTCACACCTATAATCCCAGCACTTTGGGAGGCTGAGGTGGATGGATCACTTGAGGTCAGGTGTTTGAGACTAGCCTGGCCAACATGGCAAAACCCCGCCTCCACTAAAAATATAAAAAATTAGCTAGGCGTGGTGGTAGGCACCTGTAATCCCAGCTACTCAGGAGGCTGAGGCACAAGAATTGCTCGAACCCAAAAGGCGAAGTTGCAATGAGCTGAGATTGTGTCACTGCATTCCAGCCTGGGCGACAGACTGAAACGGTGTAGAAAAGAAACAAAACAAAACAACAAACAAAAGGACAGAAGGACGAAAAGACGGAAGGAAAAGAAAAAGCAGGAAAAGAAGGATGGGGAGCTCTCTAGAGTAGGATGGTTACACAAGAAATCTCTAGTGAACATTTGAGCAGAAACCTGAGGATGTGAGAAATGCAGCCATGAGATGTTGGAGGGAAAAGCATTATCAGGTAGAGGGAACAACAACGGCAAAGCCCCCGTAAGGAGGCCAGATGCAGAGTCGGTGGATGGAAAAAAAGACATGGCTGAAAGTCGGGGGCAGGTCATGCAAGGTAGTATTCTTCAAGCTGGGGATCATAACCCACTCGTGAGTCATGAAATCAATTTAGTAGGTGATAACCAGCACCTTTAAAATGAAACAGAACAGAATAAAACAGAAAATACCAGTGTGCAGCGCCTACAGTGAGGCTAAATACTATTAGGTGAAACTTGGATGATACCGGGCGGGAGGCAGGGTGGGGGGTGTCATGTGCATGCTGGGTGCCTGTGCTGCAGCGCCACACAAAATCTGCTCCTTTTACTGAACTACAATCAAAAAGTTTGAAAAACATGAATGTAGTACTTTACAGATCTGTACTGTCCAATACTGTATGGGCTAGCTACATATGGCTATTTAAATTTAAATTAACAAAGATTGAACAAAACTGAAAATTTAATTGCTCAGTCGCATTAACCACATTTCAAGAGCTGAATAGCCACATGTAGCTGGTGGCTTCTGTATTGGATAACACAGATATAGAACATCTCCATCAAATGCAGAAAGTTCTCTTGAGAAGCAAGTTACAGGGCATTCTCTTGACCCCTCTAATGTCACCTGATAAAATTACAGGTGTGTCCAGGATGAGCAGATGAATGAGTTTTCTGAATAGAAGGCTCTGAATTTATATTGTCTCATAATCCAGCTGGCATCCAGCTGAAGATAAAACCAAAATATACTGAAAATCACCCTGAGTCCTACCAGCCATACGCATGGGCTGGTAAGAGTCAGCTGGCTCTAATTCCCTTCTCCATAAAGTGACTATTAATAAATAACCATCCCTTGTTTGTTTTGAATCATGGATGTCCCTTACAATCCAAAGAGAATCGGTTCCAGGGCCCCCAAGGATACCAAAGTCCACAGATGCTCAAGTTCCTTATATAAAATGGTGTAGTATTTGCATATAACCTACACACATCCTCCCATAGGCTTTAAATCATCTCTACGTTATTTATAATACCTAATGAAATGTAAATGCTATGTAAATAGCTGTTATCCTGTATTGTTTTCTAATTTGCATTATTTTTATTGTTGTATTGGGGTTTTTTTCCCAAACATTTTTGAGCTGCAGTTGGTTGGATCTGAAGATATGAAGAACTGACTACATAAAGATTTACTAAGGAAGAAAACTACAAAATCTACAGAATCTCAATGAAGAGCACTTCAGGAATGGAACAGCTGACCAATTACGACAGTGTAATAATTAAAAATTCATTTTCTGGCCCTAAGGAAGGGCTAAAACCAAATCCAAGGAATAATAAATACTCCCATAAGAAACTCTAACAGTTACTAATGAGCGTTATTGTCACGAGTCCTGCGGCCCAAGAAGGCGGTGACACATCACATGGAGGGTTTTCAGGACACCTAACTCAGGGGTGGTCACCTGCCTCAGGATAGTCCTTCCCCTGTGGCGTCTGGGGCTGCCTGCTGCTTGAAAAGAACCTTTTTGTTGGTTGGTTGATTGGTTTATGACAGGGTCTAACTGTCACCCAGCCTGCAGTGCAGTGTTGTGATTACATCCCACTGCAGCCTCGACCTCCCTGGTCTTTTAAATGCTGGTGGTTGGCCGGGCGGTGGCTCACGCCTATAATCCCAGCACTTTGGGAGGCCGAGGCGGGCAGATCACGAGGTCAGGAGATCGAGACCGTCCTGGCTAACACCGTGAAAACCTGTCTCTACTAAAAATACAAAAAATTAGCCGGGCGTTGTGGCGGGTGCCTTTAGTCCCAGCTACCCAGGAGGCTGAGGCAGGAGAATGGCGTGAACCCAGGAGGCGGAGGTTGCAGTGAGGCGAGATGGTGCCACTGCACTCCAGCCTGGGCAGCAGGGCGAGACTCCGTCTCAAAAAAAAAATAAAAATAAAAAACTAAATGCTGGTAAGTCCGCTTGAACCTGGAGGCAGAGGTTGCAGTGAGCCGAGATCACGCCACTGCACTCCAGCCTGGGTGACAAGAGTGAAACTCCATCTCAAAAAAATAAATAAATAAAAATAAACACTGATAAGTCATCAGTGTTTGCTGGCTTCTTCATTTTCGCTCTTTCCCGTGGCAATAATGTAAAGGGAAAAAGCCCAAGGATATCCCATCTTGGACTCTGACTTGCCATGCAGCTTAGGAAGGTAAAATGACTGTATCCACCTGCACAGTACAGACTAAGAAGAGGACACAGGCTTGGCTGTTCCACTCGGGCACCCTAAACAGATGCTGCTTCCTCTCAGAATCAGAAGGAGCAGTGTTGAGTTCACACCTTCCACTTCAACAGGACCTTGGCCCCCGCTTCCAACTTCAGGCCTGGGGTGACACATGTGTTTGCTGGTCCGAGTAGAGGCAGGATCCCCAGTGAGCATGTTACCCAGGAACAGTACAGCTATACATTCCGAAGCCAAATTCAGAACTGGTAGCCTGATCCTTAAGACTGACAATGGGATGGAATATTAAGGACTCTCTGAAAATCCGTAACATATAGGCACCATATTCATGAAACTCAGTTGCACCTTATGCAATCCGTTGTCGAATACCGTGCCCAAAACATGGTGGGCACTAGATCAATATTTGGAATGAATAAACTAATGATTGATTGAATATGAAATGTCTAATGCCCTGAATTAGCCAAACACAACTTCACTTCTCTTTCTGAACTAGAGCAAGAAGCAGGGAAAGGTAGACTCGGCCTATCTAATATTTCACGAGTTTTATCACTAATGCACAGAGGAAAGAAATCACTGAGGAAGAGTCATTGATTTGGCAACATTAAATGTCAGACATCCAAAAACACTATAAAAATTAAAAGGCAAATGACAAATTGCCTTTTCACTGGGAAAAAAATATCTGTAACATATGATAAAGACAGTATATGGCGCTATAAAGAGGTCTTGGACATCAAAACGACATAGTGTATTAATAGGAAAATGGGGAAAGGACATGAATAGCTCTGACACACACACACTCCTCACAAATAGCTAATAAACACATGATAAAAACACATGATTTCTTCGATTACTTCTCCACTAGTAATCAAAGTAATGTACATGAAAACAATAGTACAATACCCTTTTCAACTACCAAATTGGGAAAGGTCATTTGCTGTTGTTTTGCTTTTTAATGCCAATACCCAATATTGCAAGGGTGTGAAGAAATAGGTTCCCTGCTACATTGCCCGTATACACTTAACGGAAGATAATTTGATAACGTGTGCCGAACGCCTTAAAAATGTGCACTCCCTTTGATCCAGTAACTCTATTCCAGGAATTTATTCTAAAGAAATCATCAAAGACGCAACCCATGATTTATATGAAAGACATCCATCACATGTTTATGGCAGGGGAAAACAGAAGTCACCTATAAATCCATCCATAGAAGGTTAAGTGACCTATATTACAAGCCAATAATAGATACTATGAATCATATCCTTAAAAGTTCCTTTATAAGATTATCTAATCATCCATGGAATATTCACTTCATAAATTACCATATTATATACTTCGTGCTAGATCCATACTGCACGTAGCTTAATTTTCCTATGATTCTGAAGGCACTTAGGGATGTTGCAGGACTGATTTATAATGATCTTTGTAACTACAAACTATAATTTTAATAGACTTCTAGACTTGTGTGCTGATTAGAAGTAGCAGTTAATAAAAATACTAGGTGTCAGGTTTACTGAATGAAGAAATGATGTCACAGATGCTTTGACAATGGCTATCTCAGAGTTTCCCAGGATACTTCTAAGAAATGTATTCTGCGTTTCCATAAACATCTAGGTCCTGGAGATTCCAATTCTTACACGTCCTCAGACACAAATTCTGCATCGGATCCCTCCTCTAATCTTCTTTTTGTGAATGTGAACACCTTTACCAGAGACCCCAGATAGATTCACGTGTTCTCACCCTCCACAAGATAGTCTAAAAGGACAGGTATGCAGAGACGGCTGCAGCGCTGGACCTCGGGGTGGCACAGAAGCCCACTTCGGCAGTTCATGCAGACCTCTTCACATGTTGAGATTTTCATTATCCTTGTCACTTTCTTTGTCCCCCCAGTGCCTAAAACAAGGCCTGGCCTGTTCATAAGAACAAATAATAATTTATCCAAAAAATAAGCAGAGATAGTTAATTACATAGACTGTACTATAATTAAAAATAAAACAGGCCAAAGTCAATAGAAGTTTTAAACATTGAGATATTGTGATAGCCTAACAATCCTAACTTACGATTGCTAAGGGGGACACATCTTGAGTTAATTACTCTAAACCCAACAAAAACCATGCTTCATAGGCCACTCGCTCTGAAGAATGTTAAGAGGTACTGCTTTTTTTAAAAAAAGAAGACAGGGTCTTGCTGTCTCCCCAGCCAGATGCAGTGGCATGATCATAGCTCACTGCAGCTTTGAACTCCTGGCTCAATCCTCACACCTCGACCTCCTATCTGGGATTGTAGGTGCATGCCACCACGCCGAGCCTTAAGAGGTATTCTTGATTAAAAAAAAAAAAAAAAAAAAAAAAATCCACGTTCAAATAAGTTTGGGAAATTCTAGGGTAAACAAAGCAAAGCTAGTTTCTGTGCCACCAAACTTCTCAAACTTTAGAAAATGAGGGTGAATTGTTTATCTCAGGAAGCAGGTATCTGATGCAGAATTTCCCTAAAACATCTGAAAGTAAAATGCTTTTAAGTAGAAGATCTCATGGGATTCATGTTCCCCAGACCTGGCTTTGGGAAATTTTATTCATATTCCCTCTTGAAAAAGCTTCAAATCCACCAAGATCATGTATTTATTACCCTGCAAGTGCAGTATATTCATTAGGACTATAGCTGGAATCAGACTTCCTGAGTCCAAACCCTGTCACTGCCACTTACTAGCTCAGGCACGTTATTTAACCTCTCTATAGCTCAGTTTCCTTATTTCTAAAAAGGAGAGAAAAATAGCTATGATGCGTAAATGTTTGTATTAATATTTAATCAGTTTACATAATACTTGAACAGATTAAGAAATCACAATAACAAGTCAAACAGACACCAGCACATTTAGGAATAAACACAACTGATCCTCACCCAGTGGGAGAAGCGATCAGTTTTCTAATCATGGGCGATCAGCCTGCCATCAGTCACAGAGCAAATGACCAGCAGTAATTCATGCAGCCAGCTGGCTAAGCAGTGGTACATTAGCTAAGAGACTCGACTATGCTATCACTGTGTACCTCAATACTAGTTCCAAAGCAGTACCCAGAAACACCATTTCTTGCCTCATGGTAGCATATTCCAGCCCACACAGTCTTATTTATAGCAAGTCTGTAAGGGTGTTAGTAATTCAGGGAATGCCTCTATGAGCAAGATTTAGCCATAAACTTAAGACTGCAAAACAACTCCCAAGAACAATACATGTAATTCTTTTTACAGCTTGAATAGATACAACAGGAGTCATTCATATAATACCCAAGACGACAAGTTTCCAATAGCCACTGGACATGATGTTGGATAAACATATAGATTTTTCTTCCTTTGCAGTTCATATAAAATATTCATGTAAGAAATAGAGCATTAGCTGATTTAAGCATCGCCACTTTTATTGACCATAACATAGACTCAGAATCCTTTAACTCTAACGGAAATTAAATGCTTTGCATTTAAGATGCTTCCTACTCTGACCTTTAAACATTAAAATAACTAGAAGCACCACAAAACAGAAATGAGAATGTTTCACTGATCTGACGCTACATTTCAGACCTGCAATTGTCCGTAGAAAGACATTTCACCTTCAAGGTCAGAAAGCACAAGACATTCTGTGAGCGGCTAGAACAGAAAGCACTGCTGAACCACAAGAAGAGCCCTCTCCCCACAAGCCAGACAAGAGAAGACTCATATGGAGGATGTCCTGTATGCTTTACATCCATCGAACCTGAGTCTCCAACTTGGTCTCTTAATAATCCTCAGTGATACTTGACATAAGAACTGTGCCTGACAACACAGCTAAGCCTTACTTCATACAAACACAATGTTCCTTAAACTGTAAATACACTCCACGATAGCTGGAAAGCACTAGGAGAGCTAACTCTCTTTCAAAGAAAAACTACATCAAACTTGCCTCCATCATTTAAAAAGCTACCTGCAGCTGGGTCCCTGCCATTTGAATTTCACAAATCAGCAAAATAAAAACGAAAAGCTGAACAAAACAAACAAGGTTGGGCAATGACCCAGGAGTTTCCAACTTTTAATTTTGCCAAGGAAGGTCATTGTAGAAATTAAAACAACCACCGCCTTGAAAACCCTACCTTCCACTAGCCGAGAGGTATGCAATCTGGATGCATGACAATCGCCTGGGGAGTTCTGGACCTGTAGCAGGAGCAGGCTGCCCCAGGGTTCAGCTTCAGTTGTCTCAGGTGGAGTCAGGATGCCATGATTTCTAAAAGCTCTCCAAGTGGGTCTCACGTGCAGCCAGGATTGAGAACAACCATCACTTCATAAAAGAGATATTTCAAAACCAATAAAGTAAGGCTATCATCTCAGATTATAGGGTGGTCATTGTAAATAAATAAAATTTGGCACTTTGTGTTCCTCGTTTCACCTTTGGCAAAGTAGGATAAACAACCTGGAGACCAGCATTTGGGAACACCTGGTCTAGACTAGCAGACTCCACTTCCCCATCACTCACTCCACTGGGAAGCCCTTATAACCCAGCGTATGCCTGCTCCACTCCCCTAAACTGGTCCTTCCAAAGCCCACTCCCCTAAACTGGTCCTTGTGTGGCCAAATCCAACCACTTTTCCTCATTACTTACCTGTACCTCTTTGCAGTACTTCCCAGAGCAGGCTGGTCCTGCCTTCCTGAAACTGTCTTCCTCCTGGCTTCCAAATGCCTTAGCTCTCTCCAAACAATTCACCATTCCCCCAAACACTTCTTGCAGATCCCTTCTTTTAGTTTTTCTCATGCTGTTCCCTCTTCCCAGAACTCCATTCTCCCTTCTCCATAGATCCAAATCCTACATCTATTTCAAGGACAAAGTCAAATGCTACCCACCTACTACGCCCATCCGTGTTCCATGCACGGGTCTGCAGGGAATCCAGTAGAATATAAAGTGCAGTTTTACTTCCAGTGGGTGAGATGAGGTCATAGGGAAAAAGCCAACCTCAAGGTTAAAAGCCATGAAGACTGAAAACGTTGGAAAGCAAAGTATGAGATGGACTGAGGCAGGTGGTTCAGAACCAAGATGGTGAGTAATGTCTGCTAGAGTAAGAAATGTGTTCTAAGAACTAATGTAGGTACTACCTCTAACTAGCTTGTGGCAACAGCTACCTCTTTTTTAGTGATTTTCTAGGCGCTGCCTGGGCACGAGGAACACGACATCCATTATATCACTCAACCCTCACAACAGCTCCAGGAGGAATGTATTACCATTCCCACTTACAAATGCGGTCTACACTAACAATGCAGTTAAGAGAGTTGCCCAGGAGCACCTGGCTAACAGGTGAGTGAGCTAGGATTTGCACCCATCCTTTTGCAATTCCAAAGCCTGTGATGAATCTCTCTGCAACAGTCTACTGCCTCTTCAATGGTAACTTCTCTAGACCACTTGCTTTTCTTCTCCAAAAAATAAAGGGTTTGGTCTTAGTGATTCCCATGGTCCACACTCCAAATCTAACATTCTGCATGTTTGTAAAAAGAAAAAAAAAAAATACAGCAGAGAGTCATGAACAAAGAAAAATAAAAGAAAGTAAGGCAGTGATAACAGACACAGAGAAACATCAGAAAAAAACAAGATGTTCTTTGTGGCCCCCACTAGCCCAGACTCCCTTGGGGATTTTTCTGACTGGTTTAAGTATTTTTCCCACTCTGAGATGGGTATAAGGTAACTTTATATTGTATTGAGTTTTCCTTCCAAATCTCATCTCAAAATGCCCTGAGGACCAAGAGAAAACCATCATGGAAATAAAAGTACAGGCAGGCAAAAAAAAAAGAAAAAAAGGGTGAGACTACATCAGAAAAGCAAGCTGTAGGGATTTCATTTTAAATTGAGAAAAGGGATGGATGATAATGATCACATGAAGTCATTCAAAAGGGTGTTTTCCAAAGAAAAAGAATAAATGAGTGAGAAGAGAGAGAAAAAAGTAAGCAGAATGACCTTGATTTAGCAACTGATCTTCATTGATTTCCTTTCACCTTCTTACTTGATTCTGGGAAAAGTCACAATCCACAGGGTGTGACATTAAAGCCTACCTCTTAACGAAATTAGTGGATTAGCAAAAATGTCACTGAAGCACAAAGGAGGAGGGAAATATCTTGGAAGAAACGCTACCTCCTTTGTTCATTAGAAAAACCAGCAAGAAAAACAAGAACTCAGAAATATTCAGGATAGCAAATGTCATCTGTTATCCTTTTCTAGAAAAGGCCCTTTCGAAAACAGTTAAGTTATGAACCATCACCCTTCTGAGATCTGATGAAGAATTTTGTGAAGCCATCCAATCAGTACTTTTGTACACTAGGACCTCACAAACTTTGGGGTTTCACAGTGTCAGTGTTGATAGTATTTGGTTTCAGGGACCAAGGCCCAGTTTTGAGACTCTTTCCAAAGAATTTGTAAACACTTCCAAAAAAGAAAAAAAAAAAAAAAAATGCACACAGATGCTATGATACTGGTCCCCCCTCCCTCTAGCATCATTCACACCGTTTCTAACCTCTGATTGTCGTTTGTTCTGAAGGAGGAAGATTTCCCCCACACCAGCAGTTGTTGACTTTTTTTTCAAGTCCAGTTTAAGGACAATTTTTTTTTTTTTTAGATGCAGTCGCGCTCTGTCACCCAGGCTGAAGTGCAGTGGCACAATATTGGCTCATTGCAGCCTCTGCCTCTTGGATTCAAGTGATTCACCTGCCTCACCCTGCTGAGTAGCTGGGATTACAGGCACGCGCCACTATGCCCAGCTATTTTTTTTTTTTTTTTTTTTTGGTATTTTTAGCAGTGATGGGGTTTCACCATGTTGGCCAGGCTGATCTCAAACTCCTGACCTCGTGTGATTCGCAGGACACCTAATCTTAAATATAATGTCAGAAATGAGGCAACCAGCTCCCTAACCAAGGAAAGTCTGTATCACTTTGGTCATGTGGGACTGGGACAGACAGATGCCAAAAAACTTGCTCACATGAGGCATCTGTGTGTAGAGAGGTTTCCTAAAGGTTTGGGAAGATCTAAAATTTCTGTATACATATACACCTGTGTGTATATATACACATATACAGAGTGTGTATATGTGTGTGTGTGTATATATGTATATATAAACTTATGGAGAGCACTATATAAAATATAAGAGTTGGAAGACATTAGATATCATTGAATCCAATTTTGCCAGTGGAGAAACACTAAGTGAAAGGCCCAAAACCAAGATCATGCAGACGCTATGTGACAAAGTCCCCTGCACAACAACACTCCCAATTCAGAATTTAGTTCTCTCTTCCCCACTGATGCCCGGAGCCCCAGTGAGCTACCTGCCTAGCTCCAGAATGTATTAGCTCAGTTTTACATGTTTTAGAAAATAAGGCAATACAAAAGACACTTTCTTTCTGTTTTGTACATAATATTTGTTCCTTATTTCCGAAGAGTAGAATTCATTGAGGTTTTTTCCTCCAGAAAGCAGATAATTAAGTAACAAGGTAAAATTTTTATTATCTTAGCACCCCTTGAGAAGGAAAACTATCTTGTTTAGAAGGGCGGGGAAAAAAACTTGATAAGCTTCTTAGGCGTGGAAGGTGAGACCCTGCAGGAATGGGTCATTCCCAGTAGAAAGTTAACTAAAGAAAGCTCAAGAACTCTGAGTGAGAACTCATGAGGAATTTGGGGGTTGAGGATGAAAGGGAAGAGAGAAAATGGATAGTTGGACGCAGAAGGCTGGGAGATTCGAAGTTTTTAGAATTGGCTAGGAACTTTTCAGAACAAGGCGCCAGGGTTTCCCTTGTAAAGCCATTTGCTTCCCTGCAGGGCAAATCCTTAGGATTCCCCAACCCTCATTAGAGTCTTCTGTGTACTTGTGAATGGCGAGTTCAGGTGGCTGGTTTGAAGGAATTAAGGAAAAGGATTAGGGCCGGGCATGGTGGCTCAGGCTTATAATCCCAGCAATTTGGGAGGCCAAGGTGGGCAGATCACTTGAGGTGATGAGTTTGCGACCAGCCTGACCAATATGGTGAAACCCCGTCTCTACTAAAAATACACAAATTAGCAAGGCATGCTGGCACGTGCCTGTAATCCCAGCTACTGGCAGGCTCGCAGGCTGCAGGAGAATCACTTGAACCCAGGAGGTGGAGGTTGTAGTGAGCCAAGACCATGCTACTGCACTCCAGCCTGAGCGACAGAGTGAGACTCTGTCTCAATAAAGAAAAAGAGAAAGGACTGCCGAGGCGGGCGGATCACGACGTCAGGAGATCGAGACCATCCTGGCTAACACGGTGAAAACCCATCTCTACTAAAAATACAAAAAATTAGCTGGGCGTGGTGGCAGGCACCTGTAGTCCCAGCTACTCGGGAAGCTGAGGCTGAACCCAGGATGGTGTGAACCCAGGAGGCAGAGTTTGTAGTGAGCCGAGATGGCACCACTGCACTCCAGCCTGGGTGACAAAGTAAGACTCCATCTCAAAAAAAAAAAAAAAAGAAAAAAGAAAAAGAAAAGAAAAAAAGAAAAAGGACTGAGCTCCACATCTACCTAGATAGACCTATGAAGAACAGGGACAAAGAGTCCCTACCTTGAGCTAGTTCAGTGAAGCAAGAGCTCAAAGACAGAAATGAGAACATAAGCGCCTGAGGAATTTACAGGAATCGTGAACATTACGCCTCCAGCAGCAGGCAACAGGAGGGCTGGAGCCAGTCTAAGTAGGTCTTATGGGGCCAAAAGACCTCATCTGACACCTGGGTGTGCGAAAGCAAAGGTTAACAAAAGTGTTACCCCAAAGAATACGAAGCAGCAGCAGCAGCAAAGCATAACTGCATCCTGGTAGGTGCCTGATCCTTTACAATTAGATCTGTGAAGAAAGATGCAGTGGGAGCAGATCCCTTTGAGGCAGCAGAGGGCTAGGAGGCCTTAAGAAAGAAGAGTGCGGGGCAGAGTGGAGATCAAATGTCAGACCTGCCTGGAATTTCAGGGGCTGCCAACTCTGGGGAGCTTTGCTCCGGTGCGTGGATTACAACACAACATGAGCAAAGGGGGTAGTTTGGGTTCCAGCTTCCCCATCTACAACCACCTGTCCCTAAGAGATAGGAGGTGATAGGATTCGGACCAAGGTTGATTTGAAAACAGAGGCATCCAATGGAAAGCCCGAGGTCAAGGCAGCGGCCCCTCCCCTGCACATGCACACTACTGTTGCCATATGGCCTGTGCACGTGTGAAGCATAAGTCGAAGCCGGCAGGAGCCCCCTCCCCTCCCAGCCATCCCGCAAGCCAGCCAAGCAAATGAAAGCCACACTCGGTTCCTAACAGGAATGCAAACAGCAGGTGTGTTGGGGCCGTGGGATTCTCGATTAACTTTTTTCCCTCTTCTCTGCATGCCAGTTTCGGGGGAAGCAACATGGCTTTGTTATATTCACAACAACAAAAATCTATAATCAAATTGTAATTGTGTTACTAGAGTAAAAAAGGCAGGCTCATCACAGTGGCCATTTTTCATGCTTTGACTGTTGTAGTAATGAGTTAGCTTTGCTCCAACTGCCAGAATCATTCAAAGAAGTGATACATACACATGGGTAATAATGAATGGCCTTACTTTGAGAACCTTCCTATAGTAGACCAGGTCCACAAGCCTATTAACATAGAGCCTTCCTCTTCTAAAAATGGGATAATGAGACCTGGAACATGGATAAAACACTATTCCTAGTAGACCTTTTGCTTCTTTTTTGTTTTTGTTTTTGTTTTTGAGACAGAGTCTCACTCTGCTGCCCAGGCTGGAGTGCAGTGGCACAGTCTCGGCTCACTGCAACCTCCACCTCCTGGGTTCAAGCGATTCTCGTGCATCAGTCTATTGAGTAGCTGGGACTACAAGTACCTGCCACCACGCCTGGCTAATTTTTGTATTTTTAGTAGAGACGGGGTTTCACGACGTTGGCCAGGATGTTCTCGATCTCTTGACCTCATGATCCATCCACCTCGACCTCCCAAAGTGCTGGGATTACAGGCATGAGTCACCGCACCCGGATAGCTTTTGCTTCTTTAGAAGCACTGTATTATGTTAAATTTTTTTAAAAGTGCAGGGAAATAACATAAAAGACATTACTAGAGGATACTGAATCTGGAATTTGTTAGTCTATTATAGCAGTTCTTTTTAATTCTGTTACTCAAAACCACTGCTTAATAATTTTGTAGCTCAAAATAATCCTGGTCATTCTGTAATGTCTTTTCTGTTATCTCCCTACACAACCCCTCCCACAAACCTAATTTGATTTGCTGTTATATATTTTGGCAGCAATGCATTTATGGTATTTATTCTATTTACACCAATGCTTTAGTGATTCTCTATTTTTATTTCTCACTCTCCTTTTCTGGATTGGAACATCCTGAGGGCAAGAATATTTAATCTGTTCACTACTATTTTCTTCACTCCTATTACCAAGACAGGTGTTGAATAATGGTTTCATATAAGCCAAAACAAAAACAATATAACAAAATGAAAACAAAATATTTTCTGGGTTATTTTATCTGACTTTCTTTTCTAATCTTTTGAAATAACTTTTTTTTTTTTTTTTTTGGAGACAGAGTCTCGCTCTGTTGCCCAGGTTGGAGTGCAGTGGTGCAATCTTGGTTCACTGCAACCTCCACCTCCCGGGTTCAAGCAAGTTTCCTGCCCTAGCCTCCCAAGTAGCTGGGATTACAGGTGCCCGCCACCATGCCCAGCTCATTTTTTGTATTTTTATTAGACACGGGTTTCACCATGTTGGCCAGGCTGGTCTCAAACTCCTGACCTCAGGTGATCCACCTGCCTCAGCCTCCCAAAGTGCTGAGAATACAGGCATGAGCCACTGTGCCCAGCTTTAAGTAACTTTTGTTTTTCATTATTATTGTGATTATAAACACCTTATATCGTTTTTGTTTGTTTTACCTGAATCTTGCTATGGTATTGTCTATTCATGACCTTCATCTCCTTTTCTTTATATTTTTTTTCCATGAATTATCTGCACTTATCTGACTTTAAATGAAAGGTTTTTGTTTGTTTGTTTGTTTTGAGATGGAGTCTCACTCTGTCGCCCGGGCTGGAGTGCAACGGTGTGATCTTGGCTCACTGTAACCACCTCCACCTCCTGGGTTCAAGCAATTCTCCTGCCTCAGCCTCCCAAGTGGCTGGGATTGCAGGCGCCTGCCACCACACCTGGTTAATTTTGTATCTTCAGTAGAGACGAAGTTTCACCAGGTTGCCCAGGCTGGTCTCAAACTCCTGACCTCAAGTGATCCACCCACCCTGGCCTCCCAAAGTGCTGGGATTATAGACGTGAGCCACCCGCCCGGCCTAAATGAAGCTTTTATTGAAACTCTTGCACCAAGTAAATCCTCTTTATGTGCCTCACCTAGCTTTTCACCTTCTCATGGGTATAGGAGATTTAAAGGATCCATTCCACCCTCCCTGAGATTCTGCAAATATTAACTTCATTTAGCAACAAACAATACAGGCCATGTCAGACGTCTGACACAGAGGCCCACATTTCAAATAATTATCACTAATTTCTATGGGTGCATGAACCTGGTGACCTCAAATCCCAATGAAAATAAAATACCTAAATCAGTGGTTATGAAATCTGTCTTCATCATGGCCCCCTTGGAAAACCGAATGCTTAGAAACTTCCTGTCTCCTGGGGAAAAAAAGGTACGGTATACACCAGATTTAAACATATAATTTCAAGGATTTATAGCTCTCTCCTCAAGAACAGTTTTTTTTCAAAGTATGAACTGTGACCTACTAGTGGATGATGAAATCAATTTAGTGGGTCATGAGCAACTTGGAAGAAAAAGAAAGAAAAGGAGGAAGAGAAGGAGGGGAGGCAAAGGCAAAAGAAGAGGAAAAAAGTATGGAAGAGAGATCATGTAAGTATTATTTCCTGACCCTTTTTCTCAGTTGTAGGTGTGGGTGTATGTCTGTGCGTGTGTCTGTGTGTGTCTGTGTGTCTGTGTCTGCATGTCTGTCCGTGTGTGTCTGTGTGTGTGTCTGTGCATGTGTCTGCATGTGTCTGTCTGCGTGTCTGTGCATGTGTCTGCCTGTGTCTGTCTGCGTGTGTCTGCGTGTGTGTGTGTCTGCATGTCTGTCCACGTGTCTGTGTCTGCATGTGTGTCTGTGTCTGCGTCCATGTCCCTGTGTGTGTCTGCATATATGTCTCTGTGTGTGTCTATGTGTGTATCCTTGTGTCTGTGTCCCTGTATGTGTCTGTGTCTGCATGTGTCTGTGTGTCTGCGTGTGTCTGCACATGTGTGTGCATGTGTATGTCTGTGTGTCTGCATATGTGTCTGTCTGTGTGGCCCCGGGTCTCTGTGCGTCTCTGTGTGTATGTCTGTGTGTGTCTGTGTCTGCACGTGTCTCTGTGTGCATGTGTCTGTGTGTGTCTGCATGTGTGGGTGAGTGTGTCTGTGTATGTCTGTGTATGTGTGTGTGTATGCACACGCATGCTGGGTCAAAATGTAAAATGTAGTTCTTATTGTGCATCATTAAAATAATTTAGAAGAGACTACCCTAGGAGTTCACGGACCCCAAGCCAAATGACCAAGGATGAAACCGTCCTCTTACTCTGTTGTCAAGATCCTCAGAAAAGAGTATCACCTCTTGTGTGAGCTTTAACCAGAGGGGGAGTATGTGACAAGGCATAGGTGTAAAACAAAAAGCCAAATTTGAGGCACTCCAAGAAAGTAAGCTCTGTGGGTGCAGGGTACAAGGACAAGCCCTAGCAGCAAGAGGAAGTCCAACTTCATGCCACAAGCCAAAGGTCACCAACTCAAATGGTTCGGAAGCCAGGTGGGTGGCAGGTGTGAGCTAAGCACACCTGGGAGGATGCACCCCACATAAAGGGCACAGCTGTGCCTCTGCCCCAGCCAGCTGCTCCCACAGGGGAATTCAGGAGCCAGGGGCCAGGGCTTCTGGTTTTCAAAGACAAGCCAGAAACCTGGATCCTTATATGGAATCCTCTGATTTTTAATATAGGCAAGCAAAGCCGAAAGGCAATTGTTTTTAAACGTGATGCAGCCTAACACTGTAAGGAAATAATATAGATCTGTGAGCTGGACACAGATTTCAAGCTTTAGGCTGAAGACGGAGATATGATTTGCTTTCTGACTAGAAAGATCCCTGGAGGACAGACTGAGGCGAGAGTACAGAGGGAGAAGGAGCACAAGGTGACCAGAAGTGGGAGGCTACAGAAATCATCCAGATGACAGACTACGGGGGCCTGAGTAGAGGCTGTAAGGCGAGGGAGCAGGTGCAGGAAACATTAAGGAGACAGAACTGACAGCCCCAATCAGATACGCAGGGTGAAGGAGGAGGAGGAGTCTAGGATGGACTCTGTGGTTTCTGGTTTAGGTGGCCAAGCAGACAGAAGCTCCATTCACCAAGACGAGGAATACAGCAGGATGGCCAGGTCAGGGGATCAGGCTGGGAGACAGCTGAGTGTGAGGTGACTAGAGACCACCTAGCTGAAGTGTCCATAAGAGGGAACAAGGCTGGAGTGCAGAAGGGTCTATGCTGAAGTTGTAACATGGTGAGTCATTGACCCCTCGATGCTGTAAGCTAGAAGACAAGAAGGCTAGAACATATCTTGGCCTCTGGTTCCTGAATTCCATGGGAACAATTGACTGGAGCAAAAGGACAGCTGTGCCCCTTATGTGGGGTGCACCCTCCCAGGTGTTTGCTTGGCTCGCTCGTGCCACCCACCTGGCTTCCGCATCTTTGAGTTGGTGACCTTTGGCTTGTGGCATGAAGTTGGACCTTCTCTTGCTGCTAGGGCCCTGCTTTAGTCCCAGAACTTGCTAGAGCACCATGGCTCATGCCTATAATCACAGCACCTTGGAAGGCTGAGGCAGGCAGAGCCCAGGAGTTCAAGAACCCCATCTCTACAAAAAATACAAAAAATTAGCTGGGCATGGTGGCATGTGCCTGTAGACCCAGCTACTGAGGAGACTGAGGTGGGAGGATCGGTTGAGCTCAGTAAGTCAAGACTGCAGTGAGCCATAATTGCGCCACTGCACTCCAACCTTGGTGACAGAGTAAGACCTGTCTTTAAAAAAAAAAAAAAAAAACTAGGCCAGAACCTGAGAGCACACCCACATTTAAGGACTGAAAAAGGTACCACAAAAGTCATCCAAGGTGGACTGGGTGCCTGGAAGGAGGTTAAAAGGCTCAAGGAGAGTCACTCAAAAGAGCCGTGTAGGGAAACTGGAAATGACACTGATGGGAAACCTATGAATAGATCTCAAGTGGCACTGAAGACCCTGCTGGGATGATCGGTGTTGGACCAGTTGACTCCCAGAATGCTGGAAACAAGAATCATAGGGGCCCCGAATCACCAGATGTATTTTTATATACTCAGCAGCATGTGGACTGAGGTAGAGACAGCAAGTGTCTAGACTATCGCAAGGCCAAGGGTATGCAGGCTGAAAAAGACAAAAAGATACAGACACTGAGACATGCATGGGGTTTGGACTGGACAGAAGAGAAAAGAAACTGGATGAGGAGGTGGACTAAGACACAAGTCAGATGTGGAGGGAGTGGACATCTCCGAGAGGCCAAGTGGGAATAAGGGTGTGAGCACCAGAATGACAAGAGGGTGTGACCTGGAACTGGAATAGTAGAGTCTGAGATTGCAGAGGGCTGCACCCTCCTGAGGGTGCTCCAGAGTGTGGGCATTGGGAAAGGGTGGCTGAACGGAAGTGAAAAAAAAAAAAAGACTGTACAAATTATGAAGTCAAAAAGCTTCAGGCTGGGCGCAGTGGTTCATGCCCATAATCCCAGCACTTTGGGAGGCTGAGGCAGGCGGATCACTTGAGGTCAGGAGTTCAAGGCCAGCCTGGCCAACATGGCAAAACCCCATCTCAACTAACAATATAAAAATTAGCCAAGCGTGGTGGTACATGCCTGTAATCCCAGCTACTCGGGAGGCTAAGGCACGAGAATCGCTTGAACCTGGGAGCCGGAGGTTGCAGTGAGCCAAGATTGTGCCACTGCACTCCAGCCTGGGTGACAGAGCGAGACTCTGTCTCAAAAAAAAAAAAAAAAAAAAAAAGACTTCAGAGTTGGGGGAAGGAAGGGGTGAAGGTATGGGCTATACAACGTGGATCCCTGATGTTGCCTGGGCTGATGGCAGGACTTGGCATGGAGAAGAAGACTTCTTGAATAGTGTCAAATCCTCAATAAAAGAAGCCAGGTTCCTGTGAAGTCAGAAGGTGACAGCATCAAGGAGAGGGACGGCAAGAACCTCAATGGAAGAGGAGACTCTGCATGAAGGTGGAAGAATAAAGGTAAGGAGAACCAGAAAAATTGCAAAAAGGTTCCCACTTACATATTCCAGTTAGTGCCAGAGAACAGCAACCTCGTTGCAGAACCCAAAACACCACACAGCAAGCCCCAAAATACCATTCGGTTCACCCTGTATCTTCCTCCCCTTCCGCTTACAGTCTATTCTCTCCCTTTTCTTCCTCCTCTGCCTGTGCCTGGGCCTCCCAATGACAGGGACATTGATCCAGCCAGGGTATGGCCGACAAGGAGAGAGGACACTTAGGATCTTGTTCTCACTCTCCTTAACCAGTTCGGGTGACCACGAGCAAGCCATCTAATCTCGGTGTGTCTGAAGTTATTCATCTAGAAGATGAGCGTAGGATACTCATTCTCCCCACCCCAGCTTGGCTGCTTTAGAAAAATAAGAGTCAAAGCAGGAAAATGTTTGATAGGGCCATTTTATCCCTAGACCCTACTGGTGGTACTTAAAAGGCTGCCAAACCCTAAAATGAAAACCAGTGTTATTGTTTATTTAATTTGACCAAATGTTTCTTCCCTGGGCCTCAATATCTTATCTGTAAAATAGGAAGATGGATTAAATGATTGTTACCTGTTTACCTAGCATTTACTTACGTATTTTGTTTGTTTGTTTATTTCTATCTGAGGGATTTTTCTCTGTGTTACAATACCTGGTGACATTTCTTGGGCCAAGTTTCCCCCAGCCTCAGCCTAGCACATTATAGATAGTTATGACTATGCCCTAACACCCAGCCATCTCTATAGATCATTGGCATCCAGTAAGTATTTGGTGAACAGCTAAGTACCGAAGGTTAGTTAGATGTAGTTAGTGGCTGCCCTGAGAAATGTGCTGGCCAAGAGTAATGACGCATCTTTAGGTCAAAGACAGTACAGCCCTGGCATACAGCAGGTGCTCAATAATACTGTTGACGAGACAACTGGTATAAGAAACTTACAAGAAAATTTTAAACTGAGTATATAGGTGCAAGAAATTCTTAACATCCACCTCAGATCCAGTCCTCTGGTATAAATGTATGTGAATTCCGTTATTTTCAATATTGCTGCATAAGAAATATAGTGGCCACCAAGGGCAGGGAAAATGATGGGTCCCATGGACAAATTCATAATTCATCAAGCACAAAGGGCAGCTTCAGAGTCATATCTCATAGCATCTAAATTTTATGTAGTTGTGGTCATGGTGTGACTCAGGTTTATGTGTTAAGGTTTGAATGAAGATCAAAAGCACAACTGATTCAATCTATGTGTGTGAGTCTTGAAGAATTCCATAAAAATTCTTCAGAATTCCTGCCAGGGTACTTGAGTCTCAAGCACCACAAGGGAATGGGGAAAAATGCAAAACACAATCTAGTCAGTTCTCATTATCCCCAACAATAGCAGATGAGAAATAAATATTATTTAGTGTGTGTCTGAAGTCTAAAATGAGGGAACACAAATATGGCCAGGTGCACTGGCTCATGCCTGTCATCCCAGCACTTTGGGAGACTGAGGCCAGAAGATCACTTGAGCTCAGGAGTTCGAGACCTGCCTGGGTAACAAAGTGGGACCCCGTCCCTACAAAACTTTTTTTAAAAGTAGCCAGGCACAGTGGCATACAACTGTAGCCCCAGTTACTCGAGAGGCTGAGGCAGGAGGATCACTTGAGCCCAGGAGGTCGAGGCTGCAGTAAGCCATGATTGTGCCACTGCACTCCAGCTTGGGAGATAGAATGGGATATATATATGATATACGCCTTCAAACATATATATATAACATGTATAAATATATATATAATTCCAGGTTAGAGTGCAGTGGCACGAAGTATACATACATATATTTGAAGGTGTTAGTGAGAACATTTTATATTTTATATATAAATACATTATATACATTATATTATATTTATGTAATGTATTTATATATACTATATTAATATATAATATATATCATATGAGATATGTATATTTGTATTTATATATAATATGAACCATAGCCACACTTTCACACCTTCACCCTTTGCGGCCAGATCATACTACAGAGACAGCGGATGTGAAAGGCCTCTGTAATGCCCACAGCAATACATGCCCATCAGACATAATTGCTTCATCCCATCCTTAGACCTGGGACGGAGCTCACGGGGCAGAGGAAAGGCAGATACAGTCATGGAGAGCATTTAGCTTAGCAGTGGATAGGAGCACAGGCCTTGGGTTCAGAAGGACAGATCCAACACTAATGCTATGTGGTCCTGGGCAAGCTGTATCACCTCTCTAAGCCTTAGCTTCCCCATCTGCAAAATGTGAGTAATAATAGTTCTTACCTCATAAGAGGTCTGTGAAGATTAAATGCCATATAAGCAACTCAGGCACCCTGCACAGTGTCTGGATCATGGGAAATGCTGGCAGAATAAGTGGAAACTATTACTATTACTATAGCTTAGATGAAATAGAGGTTTTCAGTAAAGACATTCTACAGTTTTAGGCAATTCGAGTAAGGATAATTTTAATCCACAATTTCTACTATGTGCTGTGGGTAAGAATATATTTCAGAAGCAAAATGCCAACTTTGCTTTAGAAGATTCTGTTGCTGGCACATGATTCTCTAAGACCTGCTCTGGTAAAAATCAATGACTCAGAAGTTCCTGAAGACCCCTAGCATTATCCTAGACCATGAGGTCCCAAGTCACAGACACTCAGTAGTAGTTGTTATTTCAGGCAAGTTCTTAGCATTAGGCACACCAGCAGTCCATTCCCATTGTAACCCAGGGTAAAGTGGATGCTATATTTGATAGCCCAGTTCATTTATTCTCTGTACCACTTATTTTGTGCCTGGATACTTAAGCTTTCATATTCAATTACCTATTTTCATGCAACCCTGTCCTTACTTATATTCCTCCAACGTACTACTGGTATCACTTTGGGAACCTTACCTAGCATTGGTCTTACTTAACACATTATGCATGTTTTGTAAATATGTGATGGGTTGATTTCTATACATTTTTAAGTACCAATGATTCTTAAAGATGTGCTGTACGTGAAAGGTCAGAAGCTAACAAGACTGTTCTAGAAATTATTTTTCTATTAATTAATAAGAAACATTGAACATATTATTAAACATCTTTCTTAAAGATCGCTTGAGATAAGCAACTTACTGGTGAGGAATTAAAAGTCAATTTCCTATCAGTATGAGCAGAGTCAGCTCCTTTCTAGCAAGGGCTGGCTTCACAACACTGTTAGCTAAAAAGCTGAGCCCACAAAGTGGAGGTGCCACAACAAAGAGAAGCGGAGTGCTACAAGAATCCGACCCAAACATGACCATCTCCTCCGATCTTCTTCATCTTCGTCCTTCTGAATTCACAAAACTGAGTGAGTACAATCTGGAACCATTTCCAAAAAAAAAAAAAAAAAAAGCCCAAGGTGGGCACTGGTGACTTAGAAGAGATCATCAGTCAGCGTGCAAAGCCAAAATAAACCCTGGAGGGTGAGGGGGAACAGATGGCCAGTGGGCAGCGGGCAGAGCTGGGGGATTCAGAACCATGGCCCTTTGGATGACATTCCACCATGGGAGATGCCTCTGTGTAGGAGGTGATGTCCATTTCACCAGATGGCCAGCTCATCTCCTGGAGTCTCAGCCACCAGGAAAGCTTGGGGACTTACAAGAATTTTATCTTATCTGAAAGAGAAAACTAACAAAGGATAAAAACTGCATATACCGCCACCCCTGGCATTAATGAGAACAGAATTCTAAAGAGGACATTTGATTTATCTTCTAGCAATTCTTTGGTTGCCTGGCAATAAACCAGCAAAATTTAGAATAGAGGAGAAAAGCGTTCCCCTTCTCTCCACCCCAAAACACAAAAATCTCACGACATTACAAACACTACCTGGGCCGGGCGTGGTGACTCACACCTGTAATCCCAGCACTTTGGGAAGCCAAAGCAGGTGGATCACTTGAGGTCAGGAGTTCGAGACCAGCCTGGTCAACATGGTGAAACCCTGTCTCTACTAAAAATACAAAAATTATCCAGGCATGGTGGTGCATGCCTATAATTCCAGCTACCTAGGAGGTTGAGGCAGGAGACTTACTTGAACCCGGGAGGTGGAGGCTGCAGTGAGCAGAGACTGCGCCACTGAACTCCCAGGCTGGATTTTTTTTTTTTTTTTCGACACCGAGTCTCAGTCACCAAGGCTGGAGTGCAATGGCGCAACCTCAGCTCACTGCAACCTCTGCCTCGTGGGTTCAAACGATTCTCCTGCTTCAAGTGATCTGCCTGCCTTAAACTCCTGACCTCAAGTGATCTGCCTGCCTCAGCCTCCCAAAGTGCTGGGATTACAGATGTGAGCCACCATACCTGGCCTGGTGGTTGGCTATTAAATAGTAACATCATATGTTAATATTGTTCAAAAATATTTTTTTAAAAAAGTCCCCGAGTAGCTGGGACTTCAGGTGTGCACCACAATGCCTTGGTAATTTTTCTATTTTCTATAGAGACAGGGTTTCATCATGTTGGCCAGGCTGGTCTCAAACTCCTGACCTCAGGTGGTCTGCCCACCTCAGCCTCCCAAAGCGCTGGCTACCATGCCCAGACAGTTTTTGGAGGGTTTTAAATGAAAGAGAGAGAGAGAGAAAAAAAAAAAGAAAGAAAGTTAATGCTATTGATAAGTTAAAGGAAGTAGAAGAATAAGTTCAGCTGAGTCCCTCCACTCTACCTACTTTAGGCTGTGTCCTAGTTACCCAGGGCATGAGAAGGATCCCAGACTCCGTCAAGTCAAACTTTTTGCATTCAACCTCTATTCAAGGTCCTCCTTCCGATTAACCCAACTCACTATAAATTCTATCAGCATAATCCACATTAATCTCTTCCTCTCACAATACTTCTGTAAATACTGTAGTAATCTATTTATTTTAGTTATGTGTTTATACATCACTATTTTTATTGTAGTTTTCAATCTTCTCATGGATATTTTTCTGACAAAAGGGATTCAGGCAGCATCTGGGAGAGACCTGCAGCTAAGCTCCTGCAACTCCAGTAGCCCCCTTCAATTAAGGGAAAGATGGGGTTCCAATGGTCCGATGGTCCTGTAATAGGACATACTTCATGCAAAGGTAATTCACTTCCTGCTGCCTGGAACATGGGTGCTGTCACCTTCAGTTGCTCTAAGTGAGGTCTTCAGGCTATCTGGTCCCATAATAACTAGCAAAGACACAACACCAGGGATAACAAGGTATGAGGAATTTTACTTGTATTCCCATGGGGAAAGAAAAAAATACAATCAATTCCTTCCAGTTAACCTCAAACCTGCCCCCAAATAAATCAGAAAGTCACAACAATAACAACAAAGAAATTGCACTTCACATGTACCATCGTCAGGACCTCAAACTGCAGGAAAACTATTGGACCTTATGCCCTCCCTGCTGAACACGGCGAAAAGATGTCAAGGTGACTTTGAAAATAACACTAACTTGGCCGGGCGCAGTGGCTCATGTCTGTAATCCCAGCACTTTGGGAGGCCGAGGCAAGCGGATCACGAGGTCAGGAGATCGAGACTATCCTGACTAACACGGTGAAACCCTGACTCTACTAAAAATACAAAAAAATTAGACAGACGTGGTGGCGGGCGCCTGTAGTCCCAGCTACTTGGGAGGCTGAGGCAGGAGAATGGCGTGAACCTGGGAGGCGGAGCTTGCAGTGAGCCGAGATC
>NW_012107919.1:2839620-2842148 GCF_000951045.1 Mandrillus leucophaeus
GCTAGGGGCAGAAAGAAATCATTCATATAACCAACAAAGACTTATTGAGCACCTACTATGTGCCAGAGACTGCTCTAGGCAGTGAACAAAACAAATTAAGTTCCTGCCCTGCTAGAGTTGACATTATAGTGATTTGAACCTAGGTTTCCTTATCTCCAAAGCCTGTTGCTGTTGAAAGCAGGGACTGCAAACTCAAATGCCAAAGGGGCCAATTAGATGAAAGAAATGAATTGGGTCAGGTAACAGCTGGCTGTTCACCAAACCCATTACCTCTACTTTCTGGGCCCACTCTAAGATTACATGTCCCAGCCTCTCCCTGCAGGTCACTACGGCCAAGTCACAGAGCACTAATTCATGGAATGTGCACAGAATGCTACACATCACTTAGGGACCTATTACTCTGTCTGCTTCCATCTGCTGCATGCAGATAAGCAGGGCAGCCTTGGGAGCCACAGACTGAATATGGCAAAGCCACAAAATGGAAGGACCCTGGATCCCCGAATCGCTGCTTTAAAGAGAGCTCTCTGCCCACCAGGAACACTCATTTTGTCTTTATGTGAGTGAGAAATAAACTTCTTTGGCTTTAAGCCATTGTAGATTTGGGAGTTGATTTGTTACCACAGTTAGCTCATCGTAGCCAATATGAGAGTGAAATGGGACAAACGGCAGCCGTGACAGATGCCCTGTCTAAAAGAGGCACCACTACTAAGCTTCAGCCAAGTGTGGCCATCCAGAAATACAGGACCAGTATGGTTAAGCTTCTGACTATTTCAAGAGAACCTAGAAATCCTGATTTTTTAATGGAAAAGCTCTTGATTTTTAAGTGATGTTTCATTTTGTTTGACGAGTGTTTATTTGTTTATTTATTTATTATTTATGAGTTAGGGTCTGGCTCTGTTGTCCAGGCTGGGGTGTAGTGGCATGATCTTAGCTCACTGCAGCCTCTGCCTCCTGGACTCAAGTGATCCTCCCACCTCATCCTCCCTAGTAGCTAGGACTACAGGTGCACATCACCACACCAAGCTAATTTTTAGTTTTTGGTAGAAACGGGGCCTCGCCATGTTGCCCAGGCTGCTTTCAAATTTCAGGGTTCAAGTGATCCTCCTGTCTCGGCCTCTCAAAGTGCTGGGATTACAGGTGTGAGCCATTGCGCCCAGCCACAAGTGTTTAATTTTTGAAAACCCATCTGTGGAGAGAAGTTAGTACCTGGCTTGTGATGCCTGTACTCCATCCCACCACTAGTGCTGTGCTATCCATGTATACTTGTAGGCAGAATGGTCAAAAAAAGGTTTAAAGAGCAGGAACAACACAACAGGTTTTCATAGGTACAGTGAGAACATACCAGGAGATTCTCTTCCTTCCTTTATATACACCACAATTATCCTGTGTCTATTATGCATGTACAAGACCCTGTGCTAAGACAAATACGACATGATCCCAACTTTTAAGAGAGTGGCTCTCAAGTTTTCTGGGTTGTCTGCACACCTTCGTACCCTAGACCTTAAACCGACTCCACACGTATCCCACCTTTCCACGGTGTAAGTAGCACTGCTTCCTGCTCTTCTTCCTGAACGTTGTCTTATGCCCGAGAGGCAGTGTGCCTCGGTTGTTCCTTAGTGCTGGCTTGACTTCATAGTATCTTCTTCCCTCTTTCTCTAAGCAAGTTGTCCCACTAGCTACTTAGCTCATTGTTTCTTCTAATAGACATGGCTAATAACCGTGTGTGTTCTCACTTATCACCAAAATAGTTTTTAACACATTGACCACAGTTGTGAAGGGGTTTCCAGGACCCCGTTGTACCCAGGATTACCTTTTGAGAACCACTGCTCTGACAAGTTCACGGTCTGATGAAGGAGACGGGCCAGGAGAACTCAAGCATGGCCCAGGAGACAGAAGCAGAGAAGACTCCTAAGGTATCTAACTCCTAAGGCAGAGGGCAGAGTGCATGCCAGGGAAGGCTGCCTGCAGGCCTAACACTTGAGTTGAGTCTTGAAGAAGTGCAGATGCTAATCATGCAGATAAGGCTGGGAAGGGCTTCCCAGGCAGAAAGAAGAATATGTAAAGCGCACAAAGGGCTCAGGGGAAACGGCAAACCTGGCCATAGTAGCAGGTGTGAGCTGCAGGTGTTTCATTCATAAAGGACCCAGATTGCTAAGCAATGAAGTCAAACTGAGTTAGGAGCTGACAAAAGGTTTGGGCCAATTTATATTTTATAAGAATCTCTGGCTGGAGGACGAGGCTGGTTTAAAGGGGGCCAAGACTAGAGACAGGGGGGCCAATTAGGAGATGCAGCTTTGGTAAGAACATGGACCAAAAGGAGGAAGAGTCTCAAATAAGGCAGCAAAGACAGAAAATTGTCAGAATTATGAGAGTGTTCAGAAATGCAATCAGCAGCTGGGCCCAGTGGCTCACACCTGTAATCCCAGCACTGTGGGAGGCTGAGACAGGCAGATCACTTGAGCCCAGGAGTTCAAGACCAGTCTGAGCAACATGGAGAAACTCTGAGTCTACAAAAAAATTAATAAAGA
>NW_012107919.1:2842703-2844947 GCF_000951045.1 Mandrillus leucophaeus
CTAAATCCATGAGTCTGAAAGAAGCCACCCCAGGAGGATCTACAGAGCCACAGAGCAAAGGGGATTAGATAACTGCCCCAGGATTCAGCAGTCAGGCAAGCACTGGTGACTGATAGCATCCTTTTCCCTTCCCATGAAGGATGGAAAGGGAGTGAGCTAAGGAGCGAAGGAGACAAAGAAATGGAGGCAGTGAAAATGGGAGGACAGAGCGGGGCAAGAGCTGGAGGCACAGAGGATGTTTATCAGTCACTGTCATTGCCTGGGCCGTCACATAGACCAAGGAGAAAAATCATAGAAGGAATCAGAAAATCTGTGTAGGATTCATAATGCAAATTAGGGCTCTCCTAAAATTTGGAAGTTTCATGTTGTTGGTGTTTAATTTTCACTGTAATTCCAGAACACACCATCCACGCCTCTTCTTCATCCAACTCAGTTGGTTAAGATAACTGAACGTCAAGGTCACTCTTTTACTCTAAACCATGCAATGGCTTCCCATTGCTCTGAAGATAAAGGCCACAGTCTGTCTCCTGGTGGTGTTGGTCCTGCTACCTCTCCTCCCTCGTTCACTACTCACTCTCCCCTCCACTCCTGCCCACCATCCACACGACCTTCTCTGTGGTTCGGGAATCAATCACAGTCTTTCCCAACACAGAGGACAGTCCCCACTTCTCCACTGGCCGCCATCCCTACCTGGTCATCTCCTATTCCTCCTTCTGTAACAGACGTTGCCTCAAACGTCACTTTCTCAGGAAAGCCTTCCCTAACCTTTCTCCTCACTTGCCAAGGTAGGCCCCTTCCTCCAGTCTCCCCCGCGCACCTTTGGCTTCCCCTCTGTTAGCAATCATACTTATTCATGGGAGTGGCTGACTAATGTCATAAATAAGTGTGTGGTTAACAATGAAAATACTATAAAGGGGGAGCCCAGTGCCTGCCACTCACAGGTGCCTAATAAATACTGTCCGAATTAATACATATTAAGGAAAATCAATTTGGAAACAACAGACACCACTATTTAAGACTGCATGGTATATCACAACTGTAAGGAAACTAATTGTCTTGGAGTGATAGATCTTTATTGTCCACGCAGGATAGATACTCACTTTTATCTTTTGCTGCAGAACAAAGAAAAGTGGCAATTTTGTTGTTTTTAAACTGTGTGATATAAAAACTAAACTATGGTGAAAAACAAAATCAAACCATGGTTGCTTGGATTGGATGGGGTGAGTGAGAAGAGCTGGGAATGCCTGCAGAAGGGCAAAACAAAACTGGGGTCATGGTCACATGCTATATCTTGACAGGGATTTGGGATACACAGGTGTATACATTTGTAAAAACTCAAGAATATGTACGTAAGAGTTTTGTATTTCACTGTATGTAAAATTTACCTCAAAGAAGAGTCATAAACAAATACTGAACCCTAATCAATGACATGCATGCTAAAGTATTTAGGGGTGACAGGTACTGATGTCTGTAACTTACTCTGAATACATCAAAAATAAGATGAACTGATGGATAGTGGGACAGACAGATACATCATAAAGCAAAATGTTAATTGCACCATTTAGATGGTATGTATAGGGGTGTTTACTATATTGTTCTTTCTACTTTTCTGTGTGTTTGAAAATTTCATAAAATGTTGGGTGGGCAGGGAAGGACTGCACTGTATAACTGACAATATATTTACATTGTAATCAGATCTAGTTTCAAATCTCAGCTCCACTACTTGCAAGCAATGTGTCCTTAGGCAAGTTGGTTTTTACATGTTCTCTCCATCTCAACTTCCTCCAAGCAAAATGGGCAAGAACTATCTGACAGTGTCGTCATGGGGACTCAATAAGATTAAACCCTTGATCCAGCGACTAACACAATAATAGCTGTCTCATAAATGCTAGTCTTCTTATTCAGAAGTCAACATATTCACAAACTAGGACAAATCTTCAATAAAACGTGAAAGAAGAATCTTGTAAAATTTTTTCTCTTGCTATGCCCCATGGGAAATTAAAAGAATAAATTAATTGTGCTATTTTTATAGGTAAAGACACTGACCTTCCATCAGTAGGACACTGGGAGTTCCACGTCTAAGGAGGGTGAGAGATCCACACTGTTGACACTTCCTCCCTGCGTCTCCCAGTGGCCAACACGACCTGTTGTGAGAGCTGGTCAAGGTTAGCAACATCCTCACATCAGGAGGAAAGATGGGGAATGTCGGCAGAATCTTAAGTAGCGCACTGAAGCCAAGACTCC
>NW_012107919.1:2844997-2860707 GCF_000951045.1 Mandrillus leucophaeus
TGTATGTAAAATTTACCTCAAAGAAGAGTCATAAACAAATACTGAACCCTAATCAATGACATGCATGCTAAAGTATTTAGGGGTGACAGGTACTGATGTCTGTAACTTACTCTGAATACATCAAAAATAAGATGAACTGATGGATAGTGGGACAGACAGATACATCATAAAGCAAAATGTTAATTGCACCATTTAGATGGTATGTATAGGGGTGTTTACTATATTGTTCTTTCTACTTTTCTGTGTGTTTGAAAATTTCATAAAATGTTGGGTGGGCAGGGAAGGACTGCACTGTATAACTGACAATATATTTACATTGTAATCAGATCTAGTTTCAAATCTCAGCTCCACTACTTGCAAGCAATGTGCCCTTAGGCAAGTTGGTTTTTACATGTTCTCTCCATCTCAACTTCCTCCAAGCAAAATGGGCAAGAACTATCTGACAGTGTCGTCATGGGGACTCAATAAGATTAAACCCTTGATCCAGCGACTAACACAATAATAGCTGTCTCATAAATGTTAGTCTTCTTATTCAGAAGTCAACATATTCACAAACTAGGACAAATCTTCAATAAAACGTGAAAGAAGAATCTTGTAAAATTTTTTCTCTTGCTATGCCCCATGGGAAATTAAAAGAATAAATTAATTGTGCTATTTTTATAGGTAAAGACACTGACCTTCCATCAGTAGGACACTGGGAGTTCCACGTCTAAGGAGGGTGAGAGATCCACACTGTTGACACTTCCTCCCTGCGTCTCCCAGTGGCCAACACGACCTGTTGTGAGAGCTGGTCAAGGTTAGCAACATCCTCACATCAGGAGGAAAGATGGGGAATGTCGGCAGAATCTTAAGTAGCGCACTGAAGCCAAGACTCCCAGTCTCCTTCTCAGATGTGCAAATGAAAAGAGCCGATCTGACAGGCCTTGAGATCTGCTAAGGCACCAGACACGCCATCGGAAGTGGCAGTCACATGACTGTCTTGGTTTTTAACATAATTACATGAACTGAGAGATGGCCTTATGATCATAAATAAAAGCCTCCAATTGAGACTAATAATGTGTATCCAACTGAAAGATGTGGGCTACCAGGCTACCACGTGGACTTCGCATCCCTAGGTTTGAAACATGATGACATGATGACAGCAAAGGAGGAGGAGCTGCTGACATCTGGAAGCAAGGAAAAATTACACCTTTCTGTGCCAGAGAACCAAACCAATGCTCATTCAAGAAAATTAGGTCTGACATCTTAAAAATCAGTGAAAGAGTTAATTACATGTCACAAGTGAGACACCATAATCAAAGGAAATTGCAAGTTTTTATAAAGCATCGCTGAGTGCCTACTAGGTTGTACCATTGGGACTATACACAGTGTTTGAAGCTGTTTTAGACTGCACGCAGCAAATCTGACTCCCATCCGCTCTACCTTGAAATCTTATTCCCTTTTACATAATTATAAACGCAACTAGTTGATCGGCCTGTGAAGTCTAGGTTTCAAACTCCTTGGAGACATCGTGCACTCATTGTGGAAGCTTTCCTGCCTCTAGCCCAAATATGGATAGGAGCATTGGTGTGCCAGGGCCGGGTCACATCAGAGCTGAGCCAGTTGAGGCATCACTTCCCAATGCCATTATCATGTTAGTAGCTTGAAATCAGCCATGGTGGGAATATTTATACCAGAAAAATGGCCAACACTATCAAGCAGGCCACCTGTCATTATCTTCCACAGAACAAGCTTACCAACATGTGAAGTTGTCTTTTACTGCTCTGAGGGAGGAGACAAATGTTCAGAAGTTTGCCCTCCAAACTGACCTTATTTAAAACTGACCTCTACCGAGGCCATGGTGAAAGGGGGATCAGGCTAAGAAGGCAAGTTTATACCATGTGCCCCTTCTCCTCTGGCCTCTGCTGAACGGATGAGCGGTAGATTCCCTAACTCCACTGGCCAGACTGCAGCAGCTTCACTCTCCCTCATGTGAATGTGGAACTGGGACACGGTCTTGATGGTGGGCATTTAAACTAAAGAGCCTTGCCTACTCTGGCTGCAGTGAGCACCACAGCAAGTGAAAAGCTCCGTGCAAGGTTTATTGTCGGTAGAACCAAGAAGCTATGGGGAAGCAGAAAAAGCCAGTCTCCAGAAAGAGGCAGAAGGATGAACTGGGCCATAGGAAGAAGAGGCACTGGGCCCAGGAGATGCACAGCCAGTAGTAACCTTAGCCTCTTAATATCCTGGAGGGCAATATCATGAAGCAGAGGGTGGGCTCTGGAATCGAACTGCCTGGGTTCCAACCTCCACTCTGCCAGTTAGCTGGGAGACACTGAACCAGTTAGTGTTACGTTATTCTGTGCCTCAGTTCCCTCTTCTGAAACATGGGGATAATAGCAGAACCTACTTCATAGGGTTGGCAGGAGAATCAAACGAGCTGATACAAACAGTAAACGCTCAAAAGTATTAGCTGTTATTTCTATCAATTAATTATAGCATCCACGTGGCCTGGTTATATTTCATTCCTATTACAAATATGTCACCTGGGATTCCCCTGTGGCCTGAGGCCTCATACTGGAGCTAGTTTTAGTTGTGTAGCTAGGCAATCTGTCCCCTGAATCATAGAATAATGTGCAAATCCCTGGACCAATGTGTGACTATTAGCAAATCACTTCCTCAGCCCTCTCTTAGGAGCAGTGTGAGATTCAAATAGGAAGAGAAACTGAAAGCTTCGACAACCGTGAGCTGTTGTACCAAACTCTGGAGACTGTTATCTCTGCAGGGAAAAGTAAAGATATCACATCGGTCACAAGAATGGAAAACACTTGCTTAAAATGTGTGTATTGCTGGACTAGAGACTAGAGACATATTCCCCACCCAACTGGAAAAAAAAGGCTCAGTTTCTGTAGGGTTCACCGCTTGATTCACATGTTCATCTCTGGTATTAATAAGATAATAACAGGAAATTGCCGAAGACAGTTCTAGGATGCTGATTTTTAAACACACTTTCACCCAGCTTAATTATATTCAAAATAATGTTCCGAAGACGGATCCTCCCATTCTTTTCAAAACAAAGACTTCTTAACTGATAATGAAGGATATAGATCTGGAGATATTTTTATTCATCCCTTTTCAACAAGAACTTATAAACCACACTGTTAATTTCAACACATTTTCTTCTCACACTTCTCATTTTTCTTCAGGCTTCTTGGGTTTGCTGTTGACACCTGGTAAATAAAAAGGCAAGTGACAGGGGAACGGCATTCATTACTAGGGACAGAGGTAGGCAGACAGGTCTGGGAGTCCCAGTTTCATTCTAGATACTTCATTCCATATTTCATGTGGAAAGACTGAAGTTAGAAGTATTCTAGGCTTCCCCATTTACTTGAACTGCATAAATACCAAAACCATTTTGTGTGTCTGACGTCAGGAGATTTTATTTCTAGCTAAGAATAGATTTAACATATATAAATCTCAATCTAAATCGAATTCACCTCTTGTGGTTAGGACACTTGGGCAAAGCCGCGCCTGAGTGAACAGGAGGCAGGTGCAGCAGCGACCTTGGCCTATGCTTGAGGCAGCTACTTGGCCTTATTTATATCTACAGGATTGGTTAAAACATGAGTTTGTCCCCATTCTATGTGGTGTTTAAAAGGGCCCATGATTTTTCTTAAATGTCTGCAGAAGTATCATCTAGGGAAGGAAGCCAGGGAGTAAAGGAAAATGGGCAGAACCGTCTAAGGAGATATTTTAACTCTAGCTTTGAATCTGACCTGTGTTGTTAAAGCTATTCTCTTTTATGATAAAAGGTCTTTCCCTGTTTCTAACAGAAGTTCAAGTTCTCTCAGGACACAATTTAGTTAGCATGGAAAGAGGGTCATGATACAGTGTTAACGGGAAAAAGTAAGTTGCTAAATATTATACCCTTTATGTCTTAAAAAAAAATTAAGTGAGGCTACGTCTATGGATATAAATATTTGTATGAAGAGGTCTGGAAGGATCCATCACACTTGCTTGACAGCACGACTCTAGGGAATAGCAAGGCGATAAAGGTTTGGCTGTGTCTCCACCCAAATCACACCTTGAATTGTATTTCCCATAATCCCCACATGTTGTGGAAGGGACTCAGTGGGAGGTAACTGAATCATGGGGGCAGTTACCCCCACGCTATTCTTGTGATAGTGAGTTCTTACAAGATCTGATGGTTTTATAAGGGATCTCCCCACTTCATTCGGCACTTCTCTTTCCTGCCATCATATGAAGAAGGATGTGTTTGCTTTCACTTCTGCCATGACTGTAACTTTCCCGAGGCCCCCCCAGCCATGCGGAACTGTGGGTCAATTAAACTTCTTTCCTTTATAAATTACTCAGTCTCGGGCAGTTCTTTATAGTAGCATGAGAGTGGACTAATACACAGGGCCAACAGGGCCTTTTGCATTTTACTGCATCTACCTGAGTATTGTTTGAATTTAATAAAGTATATATTACTTTCATAATTTTTAAAAATCCAATGAAGATTGAAGATAGGCCTATATTTATCTGGGCCTCCCATTGGAACTATGACAGCAAACTGTGGGAAAACTCTTCCCTTTTCAGAATGAAAATCCTTAGCTGGGCTTGGCTGCTAATGTAGGAAGAAGCAGGAAATGCAGATGGTGGAACTCCACCAAAACATCTGCTTATGGCTTGTAAAGACACCGCCAGGGGATGCGGGCAGAAGGGAAGATCTTGAGGCTCTTATCCATAGATGAGAAAACGAAAGCCCTGAAAAGTGAAATGATTTGGTAAGTAACAGCCAGGGGTGACCTCAGTCTCCTGAATGCATCCAATGCGATTTTCCCTCACCCAGGCTGTTTTTCCTAGACCTTAAACCAAAGTAGTAACTGCTGGTAGCTCTGAGAAAGAGAAAATGGGCCAGGAACAGTAGTTCATGCCTGTAATCCCAGCACTTTGGGAGGCTGAGGCTGGCAGATTACTTGAGGTCAGGAGTTCGAGACCAGCCTGACCAACATGGTGAAACCCTGTCTCTACTAAAAATACAAAAATTAGCTGGGTGCAGTGGCACATGCCTGTAGTCCCAGCTACTTGGGAGGCTGAGGCAGAAGAATCGCTTGAACCTTGCAGGTGAAGACTGCAGTGAGCCAAGATTGTGCCACTGCACTCCAACCTGGACAACAGAGTGAGACTCCATCTCAAAAAAAATAAAATAAAATAAAGAGAGAGAGAATGAGAAAATGAACTAGAGGTACCTGATACTTTTTATTTTACTAAATAAATCCTTGAGGGATCTTCAATCTCATCTGTAAGCCCACGGGCCTTAAAGGAAAAATCATTACGCACAAACATGTCCATAAAGCAGAAGTGGGAATACTTCCCTATTATTTTATTTTATTTATCTTTTATTTTTGAGACAGAGTCTTGCTTTGTCACCCAGGCTGGAGTGCAGTGGCACAATCCCGACTCACTGCAACCTCTGCCTCCTGGGTTTTCTCATGCTTCGGCCTCCCAAGTAGCTGGGACTATAGGCGTGTGCCACCACACCTGGCTCATTTTTCTATTTTTAGTAGAGACGAGGTTTCATCATGTTGAAGAGCCTGTCTTGAATTCATGACCTCAAGTGATCCACCCTCCTTGGGCTCCCAAAGTGTTGGGATTACAGGCATGAGCCACTGCATCTGGCCGCTATTATTTTATAGACCAGCACTACTCTTATAACAAAACCAGACAATACCTTTTAGCAAAACAAAGCTACAGACCAATACCCCTCATGAACATGAAACCATGGCCTGGCCATTGTTAGGAATTTCTTTTCTTTTTTTGAGATAGAGTCTCGCTCTTGTCACCCAGGCTGGTGCAGTGGTGTGATCTCAGCTCACTGCAACCTCTGCCTCCTGGGTTCAAGTGATTCTCCTGCCTCAGCCTCCTGAGGAACTGAGATTACGGGCACCCACCACCACGCCCAGCTAATTTTTTGTATTTTTAGTAGAGACAGGGTTTCACCATGTCGGCCAGGCTGGTCTCAAACTTCTGACATTAAGTGATCCTCCCACCTTGGTCTCCCAAAGTGCTGGGATTACAGGCATGAGCCACCGCACCTGGCCAGGAATTTCTTTAGTTTGTAAAAAGTTGTCCTTTTACAAACTAAAGATAAACCCTGTGATCATCTCAACAGACAAAGAGAAAGCATTTGCCAAAATCTGATAACCAGTCATGATAAAAATTCACAGCAAATTTGCTAGAGGAGGGAATTTCCTCACCCTAATAAAGGGCCTCTGTGAAACAAAATCAAAACTATAGCCGACATCATACTTTAGAGAAAGACTGATATTTTCCTCCAATGCCAGGATCAAGGCAAGGATGTCCACTCTCCCTATTTCTATTCAGCAAAGTACCAGAAGTTCTAGCCAGTGCAATAAGGCAAGAAAAATAAATAAAAGCCTTACAGATTTGAAAGAACGAGAAGTGTCTTTATTCACAGATTAACATGATTTTCTATTTAGAAAAATCCCGAAGATTCTATAAAAAGCTACTAGAACTAAAATGAGTTTAGGAGGGTCACATGATATAAGGTTTTTAAAATCATATTTCTATATACTAACAAAGAAATTTTTATATTACTGTTTGCCAAAGGACTGAAAAACATGAAAAATGTATGTACAAATTTGTATATTGAAAACTATAAAACATTGATGAGAGAAAAGAAAGAATACCTAAGTAAATGGAGAGAGATATGTTCATGGATTAAAACTTTAAAATACCATTAAGATAGCAATCTCTAATTGGTCTAGATTCAAAGAAATTCCAATCAAAAATCCAGCAGGCTTTTTAAATACAAATTGACAAGAAGATACTAAAATCTGTATAGAAAGCATAAGACCTAGAATAGCCAAAAAGATTTTTTAAAAGAATAAAGAATACTCACACTATCTGATTTCAAGACTTACTACAGAACTAAAGCAGTGGAACTCAATTGAGGCCAATTGTACTCCCCAGGGGGACATTTAGCAACGTCTGGAAATATTTTTGGTTGTCACAACTAAGAATGAGGGGAGTTATTGACATCTACCAGGCAGTCAGAAATATTGCTAAATTTCTAATGCACAGGACAGGGGTCCACAACAAAGAACCGTTGAACCCAAAATGTTAATAGCGCTGACGCTACGAAACCCTGAGCTAGAGAAATCAAGACAGTGTTATACTGGCATATAGAGAGAAGTACAGATCAACAGAACATACTAGAATCCAGAAATAAACCTAGACATATATGGTGCCAAGGTAAGTCAACGGACCAAGGATAGCCTTTTCAATAAGTGGAGCTAGAACAATTAAATATCCATATAAAAAAATTAACCTTGACTCTTACTTTGCACAATACACAAATATTAACATAAGATGGATCACAGACCTAAAAGTAAAAATAAAAATACAAAACTTCTAGAAGAAATCACAGATATTTGTGACCTTGGCACACAGTAGGCAATTTCTATGCTAGGATACAAAAACCACAAATCTTAAATTGAAAAGTTGATAGTTAATCTAAATTTAAAACTTCTCTCCTTTTTTTAAAAAAAAAACAACACTGTTAATAAAATGAAAAGACAAGCCACATATTTGCAAGACACCTATCTGATAAACGACTTGTATCCAGACTATATAAAGAAAGCTCAAAGCTCAGTAAAAAGAAAACAATCCAATTTTTTAAATGGGAAAAATACATTAACAGACACTTGAAAGTAGACATATAGATGGCAAGTAAGAACATGAAAAGATATGCAACAATAAAATTATTAGTAATTAGGGAAACGTAAACTGAAACCGGAATGAGATACCATTGAACAACTATTAGAATGGCTGAAATCTAAATTAAAAGGGAAAAAAAAGCTGACAATACCAAGTGCCAGTGAGGATACAGAGGAACAGCTAGAACTCTCATACATTGCTAATGAGAATGCAAAACTGTACAGCTACTTTGAAAAAGAGTTTGGCAGTTTCTTATAAGGCGAAACACGTCCCTAACACATGACCGAGCAATCCTACCCCTAGGCATTTACCCAAAACGAACGAAAACTGCCCACAGAAAGACTTTCGTGTCATAAACTGGAAACAACCCAAATGTCCATCAACTGCTGAATGAATAAGCAAACTGTGGTGCAAAGGAATACTATTCTGCAATAAAAAGAACGGAATTAGTGATCGATGCAATAACATGGATGATTTTCAAGAGCATTATGCTAAGTGAAAGAAGCCAGATGCAAAATGTTACATATGGTACAATTCCATTTCTATGACCTTCTGGGAAAGGCAAAACTACAGGGATGGAAAATACATTAGTGGTTTCCAGGCACTGGCTGTGTTGGGGGGAGTGGATTAACTGCAAGGGGCAAGAGGGAACTTTTTGGGGTGACAGAAATGTTCTATATCTGGATTGTGGTGGTGGACGCATGATTGTACACTTTTGTCAAAACTCACCATGCAGTACACCTACAAAGGATGAATTTCACTGCATGTAAATTACACCTTAATAAACTTGACTTTAAAAAAAGAAGAAAAAGCTGGTGGCTGATGAGTGTGTTCTCTTTGTACTGCATGACATTTTAGAAATCTGAACTAATTGGTGATATTTGAAAACAAAAAGATTCTAAATAAAGATCTGCCTTTTGTTGAGAAGTCAGAACTATGGCACCCTGAGCCTCGGTCCCATGCAGGTTGCCACTAAGCAGTGGCCACCTCTTGGAGCAACACAGGCACTTTCTGTCCTGCCACATCCCCCAACCTGACCCAATTCACAGAAGTACTTTACTCACCTGCCATTGCACCTGCCCGAGTGAGAGTTTCTTGTCCTGGACTACGGGCTGCCTGAAGGCAGGGTCCAGGCCTGGCCTGTTCTCACTACACCCCCAGCATCTAGTGAAGGGCCTAGCACATGCTGGGTGCTTGATAAACACTGCTGAATTAATATGACTCAGTTGCCACCTTCCCACCAGCTCCTAAAACTGACATTTACAACACCCAGATTGCCAACTGCTCCTTTGGTCCTGAAGTCCCCAAAGAGAGTCACCATCCATGGCAGCCATCCCATGACCCAGAATAATGTGTCCCTCTGTGTGTTTAGAAATCCCCTCTAATATGTTGTCAAGCAACGAAAATGTTTTAAGGTCATTCCAACTATTCATTTTTGTCTGGAGAAGAGTGGAGTTTTTGTTTGTCTAAAAAAAAAAAAAAAGAAAGAAAGAAAACCACAATATGGGCTTGAAGGTTAATGAAAATGAAAAGGGAAGTGTGCACATTCATTTTGAATATTCTCAGATCATATTCCAGTAATTTGAGACTTGAGCTAAGTAAGCTTCTGAGAGATTCTCTGGTAGTCATCAGAATTTCAGGAACCTGAAACTTCCATGGTGGTGGTCAGTTTGAGGGAAGGACGTGGGGCAGCAAGGGGATATCTAACTTCTGTTTTAGGCTAGTACTAAAAGTACAGTAACACTGTACTTTTCCAAGTACAAGTAACACTGTACTTTTAACATTTAGTACACTTTCTTCTTTTCCTACCTTCTTGTTATTTTCTCTGTCTCTTGCTTGTCCGTCTTCTCCATGAACCCCCAAATGCTGCAGTACCCCAGCCCCTCAGAGCCCTTCAGGCCCACGAGGAAGGCCAGGGGAAGCCCCAGGGCAGGGAGAGGGTGCCAGGGACTCCTCCCTACAGCGTCATGTGCTCTGGCCTCAGGAACATTTTCTTTACTTTGTGGGGATGGGAAGGATGAGATGGGAGGCAAGATCTGGGACATCTTGTAAGAATCTTTGAAGGACTAATCATATTGAGAGTAAAAAGTCAAAATATATTGGGCCATCTACATTTGGGGGAAAACACCAAATCAACCACTCTGGTCATATGTCTTTCATGTTTAAAAATGAGGAAGTGTGAACATATATACTTAGACCTCATCTTAACCCTCCCTTGGCCCATCTCCCCTGACTCTGCTTTTCTCTAGAGAAAAGACTTCAGAAGAATTGTCTTATGTGTTGCCTCCAATGCCTCTTTTTCCTTTCTCTCTTGAACCATCTGCAGTTAGACTTTTATCCCCATCACTCTCAGAGCCACTAACCATCTTCTCACCTCCAAACTCAACATGCATTGCTAGTGCCCATCTAACTCCACTCTCAGCAGCATATGTCCAAGCCGATCACGCCCTCCTCCTTGATCACTTTCTTCTCTTAGTGCCCAGGACACCATATATACTTTCTTCTCTTCCTACTGCCTTATTGTTTTTTCCTCTATCTCTTGCTGGTCCCCTTCTTCCTGAACCCCTGAATGTTGCAGTAATCCCAGGTTCATTGCTCATATCTCCCTCTCTCTTCTCCATACTCACTTTCTAGGTTTCTTATTCACTTCCATCATGATGGCTCCCAAATTATACCTTAGGACCTGTTATCGCCCTAGAATTCCAGACTACTTTATTCAATTAGCAACCTGACATGTCCACTTGAATAAACATTTCAAGCTTTACATACCCCCAAATGAACTCTTTATTTCTTACCCCAAACCTGAACTGCAGTCTCAATTAATGGCAACTTCATCTTCCCCGTTGCTTGAGCCAAAGACCTTGGAGCCATATCAATTCCTCTCTTTCTCTCCTACCCATTTAATCCACCAGATAATTCTAGCAACTCTATATTCAACAGATGTCCAAAATCTAACCACTTCTCACCACTTCTCCTGCTACCACCCTCTCTAAGCCATCTTCATCTGCAGATTGATTTCAACAACAGCTTCCTTCCTGATCTTCTGGCTTCCATACTTGACCTTACAGACTTTTTTCCCCACAACAGCCAGGGCGATTCCTTTAAAACCGAAGTAAGATTATATCACCTCCTGTTTGGATGCTCCAGTGGTGGACCATCTCATTCCAACTAAAGTACCAAGCCAACACCATGGCCAGTAAGTCCTATAGGATTCAGCCCCATCTCTCTCTTCAGCATCATTTCTCACTACTCTCCCTTTGCTCATTCAATTCTACACTGGCATTCCTGCTGTTCCTCAAACAACCCAAGCACAGTCTCTGCTCAAGGCCTTTGCACTTGCCTTTCCCACAGCCTGGAATATTCTTCCCCCAGATTTCCACTGTTGGGTCTACTCAATGCCATCTCCTCAGAGAGGCCTCCTCTCACCACTCCATCTAGACAAGTCCATGTGTGAAGGCACTATCCCCTACCCTGATTTATTTTGCTCCATATAACTGACCACCACCCGACCTACAGGTATTTGCTTATTGCCACTTCTTTTTCAAAGTGGGGTCCACAAACTTGCATCGTCAGCATTACTCAAGTGCTTGTTAACAATGCAGACTCTCAGGCCTTATTTCAGACCTACTGAATCAGAATCCACATTTCAACAAGATCTTCAAATGACTGGTAAGCACTGTCAAATATGGATGGCACTGGGCTCAATATTCTGAGGTAACAGTAATGAACAAAACCAGGTCCCATTCTCTCTAATCCCGGTGAGAACAGGCCTTGTTTTTGTTCATTACTGTTACCTCGGGATATTGAGGCATTCAAAACAAATTGAATACAGGAATGAATGAATGAACAAATGAACTTGAATCTGTTCTAGACTCGACTGCAAGTTGACGATGTGTACAGGAAGGTTGGGGAGGGGCAAGGAGGACATTCTAGGTCAAAATTATCTCCCCCCACACTGTGTTCTACATTAGAAATTCTTTGGTATCAATTCAACAAGAAGAGCTAAGTATTCTAAACACGTATGTGCCCAATGCAGGGGTACCCATATTCATAAAACTCTTAGAGATCTACAAAGTTCTTTGAGACCTGCAAAGAGACTTAAACTCACACACAATAATAGTGGGGGACTTTAACACCCACTGACAATATTAGACAGATCGTCAAGACAGAAAATTAACAGAAGTATTCAGGACCTGAACGCAGCTCTGGATCAAGAGGACCTGATAGGTATCCACAGAACTCTCCACCCCAAAACAACAGAATATACATTCTTCTCATCACCATATGGCACTGACGCTAAAATTGACCATGTAACCAGAAGAAAATCTTTGGTATCAACAAAACCGTCTATCAACATGCAAATATATTCCCGTAATAAAGCAGTCTTTCACAACTTACTGTGAATTATTTAAATGAGATCTTATTCTAACATCTAACAGAAACAGGGGGAACAGGAGTGTAGAGACTGAAAATTTAATAAATTCCTATTCTGTGTATTGTAACAGGCAATAAGCAAATGAAGGTAAATCAGGAACTAACAAGTCGGAGGGAGAAGCACACAGTCCCTCAGAGCCCTTCAGCCGGCAAAGGAGGGCCTAGGGAAGCTCCAGCATGCGGAGAGGGTGCTGAGGACTCCTCCCTACAGTGCCCTGTGCTCTGACCACAAAGAACCCTTCACTTTTCTTCTGCCAGAAATGCCACCATCACCACTGCCACCCCCAACTCATCCTTCAAGGCCCCCCCGCCCCCAGAATTAACTATTCCCTCATTAGCTCTGATCACACGGTACAGAGTGCAAGGCCCTTGATCGCCCTCCTCTTGAGGGGCTTCTACAAACTGCCTCGTCCTTATTCACTTCTGTATCCCCTGCCCCTGCACAGCGCCCAGACAGGGTAAACGTTCCATCTATTTCTGCCATTTTAAAAGAGCAGGTAGCATTCATTGAGCGCTTACTGTATACCAAGCACTTGGTATTTAAAATACCAAGCATTTTAAATGCTTTAGATGCATTAACTCATGTAATCCTCACAAGAACCCAGTGAGATTGGAACTATTATTGTCGCCATTTTCCAGATGAGAGAACTGAGACCCAGACAGTCACACTGAGTAGCCGCCCATGAATGGGTGAGCACTATCCCTGTACATAACAGGCACACAGTAAATGTTTACTGACATGAACTGAAGGGAAGCTCAGTACTTAAAAAGAGAGTGAAGTCAAATTTGAGCGCTACCATTTTGCCTGGAGCCTGGATGGCCAAGGAGAATAGAGGGTGTCAGTACTCACTGCTACAAAGAAACTTATTTCCCACACCAACCTCCCGCATCCAAAACAAAACTTACTGACTGAGAGCAAGATGAAAGACGGAGATGGAAGTTAGGAGTCTGAGGGAGGGCAAAGAAGATGACAACAGCCTTTTCTTTATGTGAAAAAGAGAAGGAACTCTGATTCCTTTAGAATATTCAAGCAAAAGAGGTTGGGGTGGGGTGGATGGAAGTAGACTGGGAACACATTGCAGAGTCTCCAGGACGGGAAGGTGCTAAACATTTGCCACAGAATTTTCCAGAAACAAATCTATGTTTGCCCATTTTTCAACCAAGGCAAATGTCTGGCTTAGCCTTCCTTAAACAACAAGGGAGAGCAGCCATGTAAATGACGGGACTGTAGCAAGCTAGCACTTTGAGTAAGATCTCAGCTCAGGGTAGGACGCATTCTGCAGTGAGTGGCAGCACCCAAGCGCAGCGATTCCTCAGAATAAGTTCCAAATTAGGCTGTTTGCAGAAAGTCAAAGGTCCCCAGAAATTGTCATTCATTCTCCCGCCTCCCTCCTGACACTGCTTCTTCCCACAAACCCCTTAGGATGCCCTGCATTAGGCCCAGGACTCACCTACCCTAGTGTGAAACTGCCTCACGTGGAAATCAGAGAACAAATGAGAGCAGGTGGGAGGTTAAGAGGTAAGCGTTACACACAGGGAACCCAGTGTTTAACCCTTCCATTGAGTCATGGAATTGAATCAGTGGCAAACCCACAGAAAACCGTGGAGCCCAGAGGTGGACTGTGGATCCACAGGTGGGCTGGACCACGGGAAGCTGGTCATAAAGGTGGACAGCAGAAAGGGCATCCAAAAAGCACAGAGGAAGCAACGAGTCACTCCGATGAGATGGAGTAAAATGGAGAGGACTTTGGGGAGGAACATCAACTTTAATGATTTTTACCATCATTGTAATCAAAGCATCTTTCCTAGCCCTGTATCCCCATGACCACCACACTGAAAGTAAAAAGAAAGAGGACACCAGGGCTAAACCCAAACAATATGGATCAGAAGTCCCCTAAGTCAGGCTCTGGTGGTCTGAAAGAGGAGCCAAGGAAAGTCAGGGAGGTTCAGAAGGCTCAAGGTACAAAGGTCAGAAGGGAGATCAGAAATTCAAAACTGATCCAAGGAAATCACTCAACATCAGGCTGAACAGGAACAACACATGAAAGCCAGTTTCACATATTACAGATGGCTGAACAAATGAACATCATCCCAAAGTAAATATCTCATAAGCAGTTCACAAAAACGACCAAGGACTTGATATCCTTTAATCAAAAACAGGATGTATGTTTCTGAGCCAATGAATACCAAGGTATTTACGTGGATGTATGTTTCTGAGCCAATGAATACCAAGGTATTTACGTGGGTCTTTCTCAGGTCTTATCTTTTAACAATTATGCCAAATACACATCACTAAAAACTGCTACAGGCATAAAAATTGGGGGCTAAAATTCGTCAGAGGTTCTTCTCAAGTCCGAGGCACACATCTAAAGATTCCTGAACTTTGTAACCACTATAATCACAATAGAAAATTCTTTGACAGTAACTTGCAAGCACAAGCACCACCTGTCAGTGACCCTTTAAGTGAGTCAATCAAAGGAAAATGGGCTCTGAATTAAGCTGCTGAAGACAAGAAATATTTTTAACCTAAAACTCTCTTATCTAAAACAATGTCAGGCCCTTACAATTAGGAATTTTAATCTAATTGGGGGAAGGGGGCACTCTGAAAAAGAAGAGGTCATTAGTCCTTGCTAAAAAATGCAAAACTACAGGAACACATTATCTGAAGTGAGAACTATATTCCTTGATAAGGCAGTGTATCAAGAGCTCAGAATTTCATCACAAACACAAAAGCCTGCCCTTTCCAAGTGCAGGCAGTAATCATTCTTACTTCCAAGACAATTGCTTACTGCACTAAGTTTTGAAGCACACTTAGCAGAATAATCCACCCTCACCTAGAATACTTACAATAGATTTCTCAAAATTGTCCAAGGAATTACAGAAATCTATTTCCTGGGGATTGCTGAAGTCTAAAAGCCAAGCATGACTATTTTTAACTAACCTGCAAACAGTGGATTATATACTTAACGAGCGCCTGCATCCCTTTGCAAGGTGCAAGCAATTATTGGAGAGACCTCCTTCCCAAAAGAAAACCGTTCCGCTATAAACACAGGAGGAACTGTGTTGATATTTGGGAAGCCGACACGCGGATTGCCTAAAACTCTCTAGCCATTTCATGCAGTTAAGACAAAGTGGACACTCAACAGCCCAAAATACCAGGGGCTTCGCCACCCTAATACGTGTTCTAATGATACAGTTCCCGTTTAAGGCGTCCTAAACACACATCTTTCTCTAAATAAAGCGTGCCTGCGGGACCACTAGGAAGGTTCTACAACTTGTCCAAAAAAGAAGCGATTGCCCTTCTTCCCCGCCCAAAGTGCCTTCCCGAAAGACGGATTTCTGACAGTTCGCCTGCAGTTGCAGCAGCAAAGGGCAGAGAGAATCCCAGAGCCAGTGCTGCCAATACCTCTCCACCGCCACCCGGGCAGGTGTGGGTCCCGACCCGCCGCCCAGCTCTTCCAGAAACCTCGGCGGACGCCCCGCCGCCGAGCGCTTACCCGGGTCGGCCTGGCAGTGCTCCAGGAGGGCCGCCAGCAGCAGGAGTCCCAGCAGCA
>NW_012107919.1:2861542-2873517 GCF_000951045.1 Mandrillus leucophaeus
CCCAGGAGGGGACCCCTCCCGGCGGCTCCCGCGCAGCGGAGGTCCTCAAGGGGAGGGCTTCCCTCCCCTCCTGTCCCCCATCTAGAGGAGGGAAGGTTGGCGGGAGAGGTCGTCTGGCCCGGGAGGGGGTCATGGTCAACGTGCCCAAGCTGCAGGAAAGCTCTTCCGCCTGGATTTTGGAAATGCTCTTTGTAGAAGGGCGGGCGCGCTTTGTGCTGTTTGTTCACTACTTCTCTGAGGGGCCGGGGGACACCTTCATGCCAGTTTACCCCTGAGGAGCTCAAGCGGCTGTGGCCTAGTTGCAATAACCTGCTGGGTTAAAACACATTATAAATATTTGTTGCTGCCACACTACGTGCAAAGCATTACACTGCGCACTGGGAAGACCGGGGGAAATTTTTTCCAAAGTTTCTTCCCCCAAGCAGGAGAGTCAGGTAGCCCTTGCCCAGAGGGACAAAAGGCCCAGGCATCACCTGAGTTGGTCCCCTGCTCTTCGCCCTTGCTAGCCTTGATGGCCTTAGCAAGTGACCTGGCTCATAGGCGCCTCATCTATCCCCAGTCACTAAGTATGTATTAAGGACCCGCTGCTTGCCAGCATCTGTGTTAGGCACTGGGGATACACGCAGCCAGGAAACACACACATCCTTGACCCAGTAAAGCTCAGACGCTGTTCACTCAACAATACTTATTGACTGCCTGCGATGTGCCAGGGACAACAGCCATAAACAAAATCCCTGCCCTCCTGGAGCTGACATTCTAGTGGGGGTTCACCTGCAATAAACAGATAAGTAATAGAATATTAGACAGGTAAATGTCGTGAAGAAAAATCAGTGTAAAAGAATGAAACTTGGGGAGGGGTGTTGCAACGTTAAACATTGTGAAGAAAGGCCTCGCTGAGAAGATGACGTCTGAGCCAAGATCTGAAGGAGGTGAGAACAAGCCACGCGCGAAGAGCATTCCAGATACAGGGAACCAAAAAGGCTAACATCCCGGGGCAGAGTGTGCCTGGTGTGTTAGGGCACAGCAGCTTAGCCAGGGGTTCTGGAAAAGTGTTAGGGTTCTAGTTATTGAGCATCTGCAGGATAGAAATAACACCATATTTCATCTAAGATGCATTCTTTTCACATGTTAACTTTTCAGAAGTCAGATGGGTTCTTATAATGTGTCTAAGATTTGTTGAAATATAGTAATGCCTTGTTGGGGGGTATGATTTAATTTTGTTCTTTAGTTGGGTTGTTTTGGTTTGTGTTAAGAAACTTGCAGTCTGGCCTGGCGCAGTGGGTCACGCCTGTAATCCCAACACTTTGTGAGGCCGAGGTGGGCGAATCACCTGAGGTCAGGAGTTTGAGACCAGCCTGGCCAACACGGTGAAACCCCGCTCTACTAAAAATACAAAAAATAGCCAGGTGTGGTGGTACACGCCTGTAATCCCAGCTACTCGGGAACCTGAGGCAGGAGAATTGCTTGAACCCGGGAGGCGGAGGTTGCAGTGAGCCGAGATGGCAACACTGCACTCCAGCCTGGGCAACAGAGTGAGACTCCATCTCACAAAAAAGGTAAAGAAAGCAAGAAAGAAACTTGCAGTCTAGTTGAAGAGATAAAGCAATTCACTAAATCAGTTGGAGACGCTGTGAGCAAGCCAGCCCGTGGTCATGGTTCAGGCAGCATCACAAGATGAATGGCCCTGCAGCCAGTGGGGATCTCACGGACAAGGTGATGGGGAATGAGGATGTCAGGCAAAGAACTGAAACAAGGGCAGCGTTTGGACTCGCTTAGGTGTTGCGGACAAGGAAGTCCCTGGAGAGAGAAGTGGGCAGAGCAGAGGCAGGGAAGGAGGCAGGAAGATTGGTCTTGGAGCAGTGGGGCTGCCTGTTCGAAACCCAGAACTCTTATGCTGAGGCCAAGTTGTGAAAGGTCTTGGACACATCTGAGCTTTTCCCCAAAAGGAAGGAGAGGGAGAGGGGAAGATAAGTCACTCTCAGGAGCACCAATCCTATACCAGGCTCTGAGTTAAGAGCTCCCAAGAACATAAAGATGGGTGTGATGGGGGAAAACATGAATGCTTTAGTAGCCACAGCTTCCTCCGCCCACCCGTTTTCTGCACCTGGATGATTGTGGTGTTGATGGTTAGCCAGGAACTGAGGAAACTGGACAGGCTGGCTGCATTCACACGGGAAGCGACTGAATGATGCTGGCCTAAAGAGATATAAAAGATCCGGCAGGAGAGACTGTGTGCAAAGCAAGAAAGGCAAGACCTCAACACAGCTGGCTTCTGCATGCGAGCTGAGAGAGATTGATTTAGGGGCAACTGCCATGGGGTTGGGAGATAGCAAACGCATATCTCGAGAAAGTTCACTGTATTGTAAATGGGATTTTCCCTTCTCCATTACTTGCGAGACTTATACAAATTATAAATTACCGTCACATTTTGGTTATTGGACTGGTGTTTCAGTGGATTCATCTCCCTGATGAGGCTGGCCTCAAGACCAGACACCATCCCTTTCCTCAAGAAGCCTACAGTCAGCCAGGCACAGTGGCTCACGCCTGTAATCCCAACACTTTGGGAGGCTGAGGTGGGTGGATCATGAAGTCAGGAGTTCAAGACCAGGCTGACCAACATGGTGAAACCCCATCTCTACTGAAAATACAAAAATTAGCTGGGCATGGTGGCGCGTGCCTATAATCCTAGGCTACTCAGGAGGCCAAGGTAGGAGAATTGCTTGAACCGGGACCTAGAAGGCAGAGGTTGCAGTGAGCCGAGCTCACACCACTGCACTCCAGCCTGGGCTACAGAGCAAGACTCCGTCTCAAAAAAAAAAAAAAAAAAAAAGAAGACGCAGCAGCCTACAGTCTAATGAGGGGGACAGACACATGCGGCAGTAACTTCAGAGCAATGTGCTGAGGATGCGATAGAGGTACGTGCAGATCACTCATTGCCATGGGAATGTGAGCAAGAGGTGGCTGTTTCTGCCTGGAGGAGAAGAGTCAAAAGAAGGACACATTTAAAGTCGGAGTTTACCAGGCACAGCCAATGGCATGATAGAAAGGCATGAAAGTCTATAGCACTTTGCAGGGAAGGATAAATTATCTGGTGAGAGAAGCACAGAGAGAACTTAGGGAGGGAGATTCAGCCTCCAGGCTGGGGAGCCAAGTTAGGGGCAAGACGTTGAGAGCCTGCGATGCCATGGTATGGAGTTTGTACCTTATTCTCATCCAGGAGGAACCACTCCGGAACGGTTCTCTGCTGGAGAAGGATGCTTGATGAGATCTTTGACTGATGACTCCTTGATTGATGGGTGACTGTACAGACTCTGCAACTTTACTTAGATTTAAATTCAGGCCTTACCATTTACTAGCTGTTTAACTTTTGGCACATCACATAATTTCTATATCTCTCACCTATAAAACTGGAAATGATAAAGTGACTCCCTCCTTGTCTTGAGGATTGAATTGATACGTGTCAAGCATTTAGAAGAATACTTGACACACAGTAAGCACTCAGCCAATCTTATTATGTGACAATTGCAACCCTCTTAAACCATAAACTCTTTCATTAATTTTAGTCTATTTCTAGGGCTTTGGGGCTTTCTCGGTGTGTAAATGTATTGCTACATAGCTTTCAAAAGTCAGAGTGTTTTATGCAAAGCATTTTGGTAGGCTGGGAAAATAGAACCATCTTTGGGCAATTGTTTCAGGCCCACGATATAAATTTCTGCCATTCATAGAGGGGAAATCTCTGGGCCTCGGCTTTCATTCTTTTTAAAATAAGCAGCTATTTCTCCTCCAGTCCAGAACTCTGTTGCTGACACTCCTTGCTGGAGCAAAGCCCAAGTCTACACTGAACTCCTTTTGTGCACCCAGGACTGTCCTAGACTCTAGGATTCCTACAGCAAGCAAGGCCTTGTCCCCACCCTCACTGAACTGCGTGCTTAGGAGGAAGTGGGGGAGGCTGAGCATGGTGGCTCATGCCTGTAATCCCAGCACTTCAGGAGGCTAAGTCGGGTGGATAACTTGAGATCAGGAGTTCAAGACCATCTTGGCCAACATGGTGGAACCCTATCTCTACTAAAAATACAAAAATTCGCCAGGCATGATGGTGGGCGCCTGTAATCCCAGCAACTCAGGAGGCTAAGGCAGGAGAATCGCTTGAACCCAGGAGGCAGAGGTTGCAGTCAGCCAAGATACGGCCTCTGTACTCTAACTTGGGCGACAGAGTGAGACACCATCTCAAAAAAAGAGTCAGTGAGGGCGACGAGTAAACACTCAATGATGCCACAGTTCCGTATATGCTGTTGGGGAGCAGGAAAGGAGGCTGTGGGCTTCTGCAGAGGAAACTGCTGAGAGAGGAGGTTAGGGAGGCAAGCAAGGGACTGGTGCCATGGTGGCCTAAAGTGCCATGGTGTATATATTGCAGACATTGAGATAGAAGAAATTCAAAATGAAATTTTAAATATGGTTTTCTTTGCTTCCGTGCCCTTGAGAAAACACTGGATATAACCGAGATGGGTCGCTTACTGGGCCCTTCGTGCCCGGCACTGTCCTGGCCCTGAGAAAAGTGCTTATCATATGGGTTCCCTGTAGACTGTAACTGCCCCCGAGGGCAAAGAGATGCAGCTGAATTAACAATGACAGAGGGCAGTAGGGAGCTTAGGGATGAGTTTTAAAGCAGAGGAGTGGTGAATGTGTGTTGCAGGAAAATCACTCCGGCCACCTTATAGAATGGGTACAAAAGGGGTGAGATAAAAGAGGAGGCCGACTGTAAGAAGGCTGTTGCAGAAACACAGGTCAACTTGCTTTCCCCTTCCACTTATATTTCAACCTATTTTTCTAAAAACAGTTTCCCAGGCCCACCCCAAGACCCAGGACATCAGGGCCAGCAAGACAGTAACAGCACCCACTAAGACCAGCCCCTAGACCCGGGGTGAGTGAGGCTGATCTCAGTCCTCAGCGCGTCCTCCACAGCAGCTTAGCTGCTCAGTGTTTGTTGACTTAAACTTGACTTCCATTGATGACATTTCAACTCCTCCAGGTTCTGGCTAATTATCCTTTAAATCCTCCAGGGGCGCCAGGCTCGGTGGCTCACGCCTGTAATCCCAGCACTTCAGGAGACCTAGGCAGGTGGATCATTTGAGGCCAGGAGTTTGAGACCACCCTGGCCAACATGGTGAAACCCCGTCTCTAGTAAAACTAGAAAAATTAGCCAGGCATGTTGGTGTGCACCTGCAATCCTAGCTACTCAGGAGGCTGAGGCAGGAGAATTGCTTGAACCCAGGAGGCGGAGGTTGCAGTGAGCTGAGATTGTCCCACTGCACTCCAGCCTGGGCAGCAGAGTGAGACTCTGTCTCAAGTAAATAAGTAAATAAATAAATCCTCCAGTGGGAGGAGGCAGAGTCTTTTGTTTGTTTTTAACCGTCAAAGGCCAATTTGTCTCCCACTAATACTTCTGTTGCTTTTGGGGTTCATCCAACAGCAGAGCAGAGATCTGGTCTAGCGTTTGACACTACGGGGGTAGCTCACTTTTACTATCTCTCTTTGCCCTCAATTTCTTGCTTGACTGTGTTGAGACTATTTCTCGGGCTCTGTGGGGTGGAAACCAGGATTGGTCATTGAAAATCTCAGTGATTTACAACCTGAGTTGAAGTCCTAACTCCATCACCTAATAACTGGTAACCTTCAGAAAACTTTAAAATGCTACCACACTATCCCTTTCAGAAACTAGACGTTATCTACCCAAGATACCAAGATGCATGTATCTACTCAAAACAAATAAAAGCGTAAGTCCACACAAATGCTTTTACATGAATATATGGAGCAGTATTACTCACAATAGCCAAAAAGTGGGAAGAACTCATGAACTGGTGAAAAGATAAATAAAATGTGGGACAACCAAATACTGTTCATCAATAAAAAGGAAGAAAGTACTGATACGTGCTACAACACTGCTGAATTGAAAATACTATGCTAAACCAAAGAAGCCAGTCACAAAAGGTCACAATATTCTATGACTCCACTTGTATGAAGTGTCCAGAAAAGGCAAACCAAAGAGAAAGTCGATTAGTGATTACCTGAGGCTGGGGAGTAAAAACCAACAGTGACTGTAATGGGCACAAAGTTTCTTTTTAGGGTAAGAGAAATGTCTTAAAATTAGATTGTATTCATGGAGAAGTTAATGTCCTCCGAAGGCCAAGCACAGTGGCTCGAGCCTGGAATTCCAGCACTGGGAGGCCAAGGTGGGATTACTTGAAGCCAGGAGTTCAAGCCCAGCCTGGGCAATACAGCAAGACCCTGTCTCTAAAAACGTAAAGAAAAGTCCTCCGAAAAGTCCTCCAAGAGGTTGGACATCATCTTGACAGTGACAGTGGAAATTTGAAAGCAGGCTGGCATCCAATGGAAACTTCAGAATTTTCATGAGAATCTTTGAGGAAACTGGTCAAGGGCTTGCCTTAAAGCTGAATTTGATAAGCAGAGCTCTGCTTTCACTTAGGTTATGTTTACTTGCCCCTTCTATTGCTCCAGGCATCTGCTTGGCACCTCCACTGCTACCATCTTGATCAAAACTGAATTTTAAAAAGACCACCTGGAAAGTAATGGGAAGGTTGGAGGTGGGGGCGGGGGAATGGGGCTCAAAGCCAGGAAGTCAGATAAAAGTATTAGTTTGGATAAGTTCCAGGTCTGAACCGAGACAGCACAATAAGGATGGTAAGAAGACAGGAGGAGACAGGAACAGTGTTGAAGGATTTGACAGGGAGTAACTAATGATACCAAGAGAAAAAGGAAGAGGAAGAGGGAAAGGAAGGGAAGGGAAGGGAAGGGGAGGGGAGGGGAGGGGAGGGAAGGGGAGGGAAGGGAAGGGAAGGGAAGGGAAGGGAAGGGAAGGGAAGGGAAGGGAAGGGAAGGGAAGGGAAGGGAAGGGAAGAGGGAAGGGAGATGACTATGCACGGCCTCTGTATCCGTCGTTCTGCATCCACAGATTCAACCAACCTCAGTGGAAAATACTCAGAGAAAAACTATAAAAAATAACAATATAGCAATAAAAACATAGAAATAAAAAACAATATGCTATAACAACTTGTTGCATAGTGCTTACATTGTATTAGTATTATAAGTAATCTAGAGGTTATTTAAAGTATATGTGGTCAGGCACAGTGACTCATGCCTGTAATCCCAGCATTTTGGGAGGCCAAAGCAGAAGGATCGCTTGAGACCAGGAGTTCCAGATCAGCTTAGGCAACAGTTAGACCTCATTTCTGCAATAATAATAATAATAACAACAACATAACAAAAAAACACATTTTTTTAATTAGCTGGGCATGGTGGTACATACCTGTATTCCCAGCTACTTGGGAGGCTGAGGTGAGTGGATCACTTGAGCCTGGGAGGTTGTGCCTGCAGTGAGCCATGATCAAGCCACTGCACTCTAGCCTGGGCAACAGAGCAAGACGCTGTCTCAAAAAAAAAGTATGTAAGTATATGGGAAAGTGGATGGATGAATGGATGAATGTAATGTATATATGTATGCATGTGTGTATGTATGTATTTATTACAGACAAAGTCTGGCTCTGTCACCCAGGCCGGAGTGCAGTGGCACAACCATAGCTCACTGCAGCTTTGAACTCCTTGACTCAAGTCATCCTCCTGCCTCAGCCTCCAGAGAAGCCAGGACTACAGGCATGCGCCCCCACAACAGCTAGTTTTCATTATTATTATTTTTTTTTTTGTTTTGGTAGAGACAGGGGTCTCGCTATGTTGCCCAGCCTGGTCTCAAACTCCCAGCATCAAGCAATCCTCTGGCCTTGGCTTCCCAAAGTACTGGGGTTACAGGCATAAGTCACTGTGCCAGGTCCGAAGTATACAAGAGGATGTAAATGTGTAGTTATATGCAAATACTTGCCATTTTTTATCACAGACTTGAGCATCTGTGGATTTTGGTGTACAAGAGAAGTCCTAAACCAATCCCCCACACACCCGAGGGATGGCTGTACTTTCTCACCGGTTACCATGGGGGATTTGCAGTGCCCTTCTGCCCTGATGATTCTTTCCTCCCCATTGATATTAGACTAGGGCATGTGAATTCTTTTGACTAATGGCATGCGACAGAGATGGCAATGTGCCAGTTTCATTCATAAGCTTTAAGAACCATTTCAAGGTCCAGCTCTGCATCTTTTCCCTCTTCCAATAAGAAAGCATGTCCAATATTTTTTACTCTTTCAGTCAGAATCCTAAAATAAAGAAGGCCCATGGAGCATACGTGACCTGCAGACAGGAGCAGAGCGGCCACCAATCTGGGAGCAACATAAAACAAGGGAAAAAGATAAGCCTGTGCTGGTTTGGGGTACTGAGATTTAGGGGCTCATTTGTTACTGCAGCATAACCTATCAAAAGCTGACCAACAGATTCTCTCAGCTATTAATGAAAGAAATAAGGCTGGGAAGAAAAAACAAGAGCTCAAACAAATGTTTCACTTTTTAAAAGTTGTTAAGTTTTCAAATATATCCTCTTGATGGATACCAAGAAGATATAGAATAAGGTTATAGGCTTGTTGTAACTCTTTAGATTATTTGAATGCAGTTATCAGGGGAGTTTAAAGAATATGAGCCTTGAAATGATAGGTCTGGCTATGCTATTCTTCCTGGGAAGTTAAACAAGCCGCAGCCGCCTTGCTTAACGTAAATGAGAAGTACTAGATACTTCATGAGGTTTTGCAGTGGTGTGCTAAATCTCGCTTGTACCCGCTGTGAGAGCCAATTGTTAAATTTACAGGAATTTTATGAAGCAGTTGTTAAACACAGTCATCATTACAAATTCAATTACATGAAGTTACAATTAAATTATATTAAAAGCAAAGGTAAATACAGGGCAATCCTCGCTTTACACGGATCCAGGATACACGAATTTCAATTATCGCTGTTTAGTTAAATAATACCAGTCTGCCAACAACGCAGTTCAGATTTTAGTCACCACAGTATATTAGCGGTGAGTGATTGCATAAAGTACAAATTCATTGCTAGCTCTTTGGTCCACAAATCACTTTGTAGGTAATAGATGTACTTCATGATCAGTGACCAATCGCATCTCTTCTTTCAAAGACTGTCAGTGACGGAGCACTGCTCGTCTGTCATTCAGTTCATACAGACAGCAAATTGTGTGGTTGCTTTACCTTCTTGTCCTCCAGTGACAAACCCACATGACATTTGACAAAAGTGGATAGAATCAAAAGAGGGAATTGACCAACAAAGATGAGGGTGAGCAAAGAAATAAAAAGTGACAATGCTGGAAGTAAAATTTGACATAAATGTAAGTGGAATTGTAGAGGAAATAGTTCATTGTAGGAATGTTGACACGCTGCTGTTCTAGAGTCTGTACAGATGCAGCCAGAGGAACTCAGGGAAAGCAAATTTATCAACATAAATGAGCAAAGTGGTTCTGACAAAAAGAATGAAGATAGCCCAAGAGAGGAAGTGATGCTGAAAAAGATTCACGTTAGAGAAATTCTCAGACATATTTCACAACATTCAGAGCACAGAGGATAAAATGCTGGAAGTTGATCCAAACTTGCAAAGGAGTATGACAATTTGCCAAGGTATAAAAAAAGTGAATCCTAACTTATATGATAAGAAGAATGCAAACACCATTTAAACTACTGATACCTTTTTTTGCAAAGAAATAAAATGCTTAACTCTCAATGCTTCTCATGTTTCTCATTGGTATACTATATAAATATCAGCTTTACTATTTTTTCATTTCCCTATACATTTACAACCAATAGTAAGAGACTTAGCAATGCTTTAACAAAAAAATAATGTTAAGGGTCATGGAACAACTGTAATTTTTCCCATTGATAAAGATCACATAGTCTCAGCTTGTATAGTCATTTTTATGGTCCCACACTACTGTTCAAAGTAAGGATGAGTTATACTCAAAACATATCACTTTCAAATAATTTCACTATTATCTGTGCTCTTGAAGTTATTTATGTCTATCGTATCTATGTTATATGGTGCAAATCTCTTTCCAGCTCTGTGTTCAGCGACATTGTGCAGATAGCTTGAAATTGTTCTTGGTGGGAGCATTTACACCATGCAAATTGGCAAACACTAGAAATCAGGGCTTGACTTATTGTTTTGTTGATCATCTAGACTTAAGAAAGTGATGGAGAAAATGTTAATGCGGACTAAATTTAAATGTTTATCATACCTATGGTTGTACATTGCTAATAGCAAACCAAATATGGGGGAAAAAGGGAAAGCGTATTCTTCCAGTATTTGAAAATTATTGTCAGATAGAGCAAAGAATTCACTCATGTCATTGTTGAACAAGTGAAGTTCTAACATACATCTTTGCTGTTTCCTTTTGGTCTTCAAGGTAAAAGAAAATAATAAACACTGACATCAAAAGTATACTTGTCGATCGATACCATGAGCAACTTCTTGGCTAAATCAGGTAGTAATCAAGCATTTATTCATAGCCTGATTTTGTCAAATCATGGTAGAATTATAACGTTAAGTTGGAAGAATTATAACCTTAGACTGGCTGTAAGTATACAAATAGATTATACTATACTATACTATACTATACTATACTATACTATACTATACTATACATCTATCTATATACTTTTAGTATATCTATAGCCAACTTAAGGTTTTACTTAAGTCTATACTTATAAGCATACTTATATGTCTGGAAAACTCAACAAAAGCATTCTGTGAGAAACAATTGGCCATATGGAATTTATAATAAAGATTGTTGTATACTTATTATCATTTATAAATTATGTTCTACCATTCATGTAATTTATAACAAGTTTATATAAATACATATGAATACTCCCTCACCCACCCAGCTAGTTGATGAACATTTGCCAGCACTGCATTTTAGAGAATGTAATTAGGTAGGACATTCACAGCTTTAGAGTCAAACAGGGACTTGAATTTCAGCATTGCTTCTTTCTGTGTTATCTTTGTTTTGTTTTGTTTTGTTTTGTTTTGTTTGGAGTCTCGCTCTGTCGCTCAGGCTAGAGTTCAGTGGCACGATCTTGGCTCACTGCAACCTCCACCTCCCAGGTTCAAGCGATTCTCCTACCTCAGCCTCCCAAGTAGCTGGGATTACAGGCACGTGCCACTATGTCCAGCTGATTTTTTGTATTTTTCAGTAGAGACGGAGTTTCGCCATGTTGGTCAGGCTGGTCTCGAACTCCTGACCTCAGGTGATCCACCCACCTCGGCTTCCCAAAGTGCAGTGCTAGGATTACGGGCATGAGCCACATCGCCTGGCCTCTTTCTGTGTTATCTTAAGTAAACTACTGAGCCTCTCTAAGCCTTTTCTTCTTCTGCAAAATAAAAAAAAAATGATTTGTCACAAGAAGAGGTTGTTGTGAGAATAAGCCACATAAAAGGCTGTGGTACAATGGTTGAATGACTATTACTCTTTTCCTCTTATCTTTTCCCTCCACTTCCAGTTGCCAAATCCTCTAAGTTTTATTTCCTTTGCTAGAGACAAAATGATCTACACATTTTCGTACTACATGGCAGGTCTACCTGACAGCAGAGAAATGGATGGATGAATGGATGTCTTCCTTTGATTCCGTGATAAACCAGTCAGTCTAAGTAGTAATTTAAGAATTCATGGAGGACTGAAATCCTTTTTCACTTTTTCAAAATCTATAAAAATTAGAAACTGAGCCGGCCAAGTGTGGTGGCTCATGCCTGTAATCCCAGCACTTCGGGAGGCGGAGGAAGGCAGATCACGAGGTCAGGAGATCGAGACCATCTTGGCTAACACGGTGAAACCTCGTCTCTACTAAAAATACAAAAAAAATAGTCGGGCGTAGTGGTGGGCACCTGTAGTCCCAGCTACTTGGGAGGCTGAAGCAACAGAATGGTGTGAACCCAGGAGATGGAGCTTGCAGTGAGCAGAGATCACGCCACTGCCCTCCAGCCTGGGCGACAGAGCGAGATTCCATCTCCAAAAAAAAA
>NW_012107919.1:2873567-2878046 GCF_000951045.1 Mandrillus leucophaeus
AAAGAAAGAAAGAAAGAAAGAAAAAAGAGAAGGAAAAAGAAACTGAGCCAAGTGTGGTTGCTTATGCCTGTAATCCCAGCAACTTGGGAGGCCGAAGTGGGAGGATCACTTGAGCCCATGAGTTTGAGGCTACAGTGAGCTATGATCATGCCACTGGCCACCAACCTAAGTGACAGAGAGACAGAAACCTCGTCTCTAACAATAAAAATTTAAAAATTAGATGCTCCGACATAGCCTACACTGCTCATATTTCTGCTTTGTTATTTTCTTTAAAGTTATTACGAGACCAGTTTAAAAAAAAAATTTTGTTAGGGAACTTCCCCCCCCTGCTGGCCATAATACAACATAGCAATACTATATTGAACGGCATTACTAAACGTCAAACTGAAAATAAACTCGGAATAACTAATCTTGCAAACTGCCTACCCACAGACCAGCTCAGGCCTGAAGACAACTTGTGTTTCATATACATCATATCTAAAATAATTTTTTAAAAAACTTATGAATTAGTTGCCAACATTTGACGTGCATATTTCTGCGTTTTCTCAAAAAAGTAGACATTGGTGCACATTTGGTCTGCCATCCTACTTGTGTTTCCTGATTCCTTTGGGTGGGGCTTTGACTCTCCACTCGACCAGTCACCACTCAGTCTCCTTCATCTACTTATGGCATCTACCCAGCCCTTGCTGCTTTTAAGTTTGCAACCCCAGGCTCTCAATTTGCCAATGAGTAAACTGAAGCCCAAACTTGCTCAAAATCATACTACCTATAGTAGTAGTAGCAAAGCAGATAATGAAATTTCGGCCTCCTAAATTCCATTGGACAGATGTTTATTGATTTCACTCATCTATTTAACAAATGTTTTAGTGCTGACTGTGGCCAGGCATATAGCAAATGTCAAAGAAACAGAGTCTGCAGGATTACCTTTGTCTTCAGAGCTTACAGTTAGTGCAAAGAGCAGGTAGGCAATACAAGAAATATGATGAAAGTGATGAAAGAAGGGATAAGGGAACTGTGGCAATGCTGCAGCATAGTTCCTGCTCTTACCTCAGCACCTGTTTCAAGTTCATCATCATCACTGAGAATACAAATATTACTAAGATTTGCTAAATAATGTCCTCAAACCCTAGGGCCCACATTGATTCAACATTTACTGGGCACAAGTGCTAAATATTAGAGAAAAAGTAGTAAATGCTGCATTTACTACATTACTTCTTCCAAGCATGCCCTCTAAAATAGTCACTCATTCATCTCCCTGTTCATCCTGCCTTCGGAATTACCATCTGCAATCAACGTGCTAGGCTAAGAAGGAGCCTAGATCAGTAAGATTCACAGCAGTGTGCAGTAGTTGCTGGGCAAGCCACATCTCTGCAGAAATAGGAATCAGACATACCCTTAAGTAATGGAGATATCGGATTAAAGCTAAACTAAGAGAAGAGCAGAAACTAATCATGACACCACGATTAAACACCCATGACAACCATGATTGGGAAGTAGTACAAGACAAAGCGATTAGTTTTGTGTCTGATTTGTAAAAATTACTCTGAGTCCTTTGAAACCTGGGCTATTTAGTGAAATAGCTGAATACAGATCTGAGGCAGAAAAGGTACAAGGTGAGCCAAAGACATTCTTTTGGACCAGAGAGCAAGGGAATATTCAGACAAATGTGGTGATGTCAAAAAGATTCAGGAGTCTTAAAGATAACTGGTCACTTTAAGCTACTGAATTAAAGCAAAATCCATGAACCCATAGTGATGACAGAAAAACAGAGAGTGAGAGAGCATGTGTACAGGGAGGAAGCCTGTTTTTACAGAAAGATGCCGGGTCATGAATGTATTTAAGAGAAGGAATGATAGAGTTGAAAATCACCATTTTTGCAGTCCCCAGTGTAATGGATTCAGACAGCAATCATTAATGCATGCTAAAAACACCGAGTACAATGTTATTGATACTTTCAAAATATCACCCCACCGATGACAGTGGACAGTCATCACTCTTAGTTATAACTAAGTGTCATCCCTGATAGTGGACAACCTGACATGACACAATGACACAACTGCTTTGCTCATGAACACCGAATCAAGGCATTAGAACCACCTTCTACTTTGCAGAAAATAAAAATCAGTCAATTAGGACAAATGAACAATCAGACAAATCCAGAATGTACAATATTCTAGCCTGAACTTGTGGCTTACGCCTGTAATCCCAACACTTTGGGAAGCCGAGGTGGGTGGATCATTTGAGGTCAGGAGTTCAAGACCAGCCTGGCCAACATGGTGAAACCCTATCTCTGCCAAAAATACAAAAATTAGTTGGGCATGGTGATGGGTGCCTGTAATCCAAGCAACTCTGGAGGCTGAGGCAGGAGAATCGCTTGAACCCAGAAGGCAGAGGTTGTATTGAGCCAAGATCACACCACTGCACTCCAGTCTGGGTGTCAGAGTGAGACTCCATCTCAAAAAAAAAAAAAAAAAAAAAAGGATGGTGGATGGATGAGTGACTGTTCTGTTCTGAATTAAAAGTAGTCAGAGACATGCCATAGCCAAACGCAGTAGGTAAATCTTAATTGGTTGGTGGAGTAGGGGGAAAATAGCTACTTGTTTCAAGACATTTTTGAAACAATTGGGAAAATTTGACTACGGACTGAAAACTAGATAAATGTTACAGAATTGTTAACTTTGCTAGATGTTATAAGGTCTCATGGTTTGTTGAAAATGTCATTATTCTTACAGATGCATGCTTAAGTGTTTTGGGGCCAAGTATGATTAACCACAAATGACTCAATTTAAAAACTACACATAAACATACAAAGCTAATAAGGCCAATGTCAGCTAGTGAATCTAGGTGAAGGTTATATGTGTATTCACTGTACTACTCTTTTTTTCTTGTTTGTATTTTTTAATAAAAAAAGAAGTATAGAAATTCTACATGAGGAAAAAAAGTTGAGTTCTTTGGATTCTCCAGAGTCGCTGAAGAAACAAGCAATTACTAGAATAAATCTGATCACTTTAAAATTTTGCATTTTGGCATTCAAATGTTCGTGCAGTTTGTAAAACATGCAAAATGCCTATAAATTCAATGCTATAAATTGACGTAGCAAATATCTGTATCTGAAGTTGCTTATATGCACATTAACTATCTGAAAACATACATTTTTATGTTTAAAAACTCTATTTTTCTGAATTACCCAAGCATACTGTAACCATGTATTATATTTACAATGGGATAATATGAAACATTAACATCTGATTTTTCTACTTCAAATAACCACACTTCTAATTAGGTGTCAGTGTAGTTTCTCAATTACCATTAAATAAAAAGTTCACACAAAAATTAACATGAAATGAACCATTGACTTAATAATAGCTAAAACTATAAAACTCCTAGAAGAAAACAAAGGAGAAAGTCTTTGAAACTTAGTGATAGGCAAAAATGTCTTAGGACACAAAAAGCACAAACCATGAAAGAAAACATTGATAAGATGGACTTCAACAAAATCCAAAACTTTCGCTCTTCCTAACACCCTATTAAGAAACTAAAAGGTAAGTCATTGGCCGGGCGCAATGGCTCACGCCTGTAATCTCAGCACTTTGGGAGGCCTAGGTGGGTGGATCACGAGGTCAAGAGAACGAGACCACCCTGGCCAACATGGTGAAACCCTATCTTTACTAAAAAAAAATACACAAATTAGCTGGACGTGGTGGCACGTGCCTGTAATCCCAGCTACTCAGGAGGCTGAGGCAGGAGAATCACTTGAACCTGGGAGACGGAGGTTGCAGTGAGCTGAGATCATGCCACTGTACTCCAGCCTGGGTGACAGAGCGAGACTCTGTCTCAAAAAAAAAAAAAAAGAAAAAGAAAAAAGAAACTAAAAGGGTAAGTCGCAGACTGGGAGACTATATTGGCAATACAAACCTCTTAACAAACTATTGGTATTCATCCCTCTAACCTAGACTACTTCAGTAACCTCCTACCTGGTCTTCCAACTCCCACCCTGGCCCTGCAATCTATTCTTCATTCAACAGCCAGACTGATCTTTAAATTAGGTCATATTGTTTGCCTGCTTAAAATCATCCCATGGCCTCCTACAATATATGGAATTAAATCTACACTCCAATCTTTGGGAAAAAGCCTGCATGCCCCACCCTTATAGTAGCATTTTCTATCTCTTGCCACCCACTCACACACTATGCTCTGGCCATAATGGCCACTTCCTATTTTGCTCATATTAAAAGCTTAACTTGCTGCTCCCTCTGTCAGATATTCTTTCTTTGCATGCCTGATCAGCATTGTCCTTGTCACAGTTGAAGTGTCACCTCACTGAGGCATTCCCTGACATGACCCTTCCAGTCACTCTATCCCCATACCGTCTTCTTTACTTACCCTACCTGAACCTTACTTTAGTCTTCTCCCCTGGGAAAAGGTTGGATCCCTAAGAGCGAAAAGGACCTCTGTTTTGTCCATTGGTACATGCACCGC
>NW_012107919.1:2878096-2918082 GCF_000951045.1 Mandrillus leucophaeus
AGGCAGAGGTTGTATTGAGCCAAGATCACACCACTGCACTCCAGTCTGGGTGTCAGAGTGAGACTCCATCTCAAAAAAAAAAAAAAAAAAAAAAAGGATGGTGGATGGATGAGTGACTGTTCTGTTCTGAATTAAAAGTAGTCAGAGACATGCCATAGCCAAACGCAGTAGGTAAATCTTAATTGGTTGGTGGAGTAGGGGGAAAATAGCTACTTGTTTCAAGACATTTTTGAAACAATTGGGAAAATTTGACTACGGACTGAAAACTAGATAAATGTTACAGAATTGTTAACTTTGCTAGATGTTATAAGGTCTCATGGTTTGTTGAAAATGTCATTATTCTTACAGATGCATGCTTAAGTGTTTTGGGGCCAAGTATGATTAACCACAAATGACTCAATTTAAAAACTACACATAAACATACAAAGCTAATAAGGCCAATGTCAGCTAGTGAATCTAGGTGAAGGTTATATGTGTATTCACTGTACTACTCTTTTTTTCTTGTTTGTATTTTTTAATAAAAAAAGAAGTATAGAAATTCTACATGAGGAAAAAAAGTTGAGTTCTTTGGATTCTCCAGAGTCGCTGAAGAAACAAGCAATTACTAGAATAAATCTGATCACTTTAAAATTTTGCATTTTGGCATTCAAATGTTCGTGCAGTTTGTAAAACATGCAAAATGCCTATAAATTCAATGCTATAAATTGACGTAGCAAATATCTGTATCTGAAGTTGCTTATATGCACATTAACTATCTGAAAACATACATTTTTATGTTTAAAAACTCTATTTTTCTGAATTACCCAAGCATACTGTAACCATGTATTATATTTACAATGGGATAATATGAAACATTAACATCTGATTTTTCTACTTCAAATAACCACACTTCTAATTAGGTGTCAGTGTAGTTTCTCAATTACCATTAAATAAAAAGTTCACACAAAAATTAACATGAAATGAACCATTGACTTAATAATAGCTAAAACTATAAAACTCCTAGAAGAAAACAAAGGAGAAAGTCTTTGAAACTTAGTGATAGGCAAAAATGTCTTAGGACACAAAAAGCACAAACCATGAAAGAAAACATTGATAAGATGGACTTCAACAAAATCCAAAACTTTCGCTCTTCCTAACACCCTATTAAGAAACTAAAAGGTAAGTCATTGGCCGGGCGCAATGGCTCACGCCTGTAATCTCAGCACTTTGGGAGGCCTAGGTGGGTGGATCACGAGGTCAAGAGAACGAGACCACCCTGGCCAACATGGTGAAACCCTATCTTTACTAAAAAAAAATACACAAATTAGCTGGACGTGGTGGCACGTGCCTGTAATCCCAGCTACTCAGGAGGCTGAGGCAGGAGAATCACTTGAACCTGGGAGACGGAGGTTGCAGTGAGCTGAGATCATGCCACTGTACTCCAGCCTGGGTGACAGAGCGAGACTCTGTCTCAAAAAAAAAAAAAAAGAAAAAGAAAAAAGAAACTAAAAGGGTAAGTCGCAGACTGGGAGACTATATTGGCAATACAAACCTCTTAACAAACTATTGGTATTCATCCCTCTAACCTAGACTACTTCAGTAACCTCCTACCTGGTCTTCCAACTCCCACCCTGGCCCTGCAATCTATTCTTCATTCAACAGCCAGACTGATCTTTAAATTAGGTCATATTGTTTGCCTGCTTAAAATCATCCCATGGCCTCCTACAATATATGGAATTAAATCTACACTCCAATCTTTGGGAAAAAGCCTGCATGCCCCACCCTTATAGTAGCATTTTCTATCTCTTGCCACCCACTCACACACTATGCTCTGGCCATAATGGCCACTTCCTATTTTGCTCATATTAAAAGCTTAACTTGCTGCTCCCTCTGTCAGATATTCTTTCTTTGCATGCCTGATCAGCATTGTCCTTGTCACAGTTGAAGTGTCACCTCACTGAGGCATTCCCTGACATGACCCTTCCAGTCACTCTATCCCCATACCGTCTTCTTTACTTACCCTACCTGAACCTTACTTTAGTCTTCTCCCCTGGGAAAAGGTTGGATCCCTAAGAGCGAAAAGGACCTCTGTTTTGTCCATTGGTACATGCACCGCATATGATGCTTGGAACATAGTAGATGCTTCAAAAGATTTTTTAAATGACTCATGACATACCCACTATATGCGAGGCACTGTGCTGGGTGGTTACAGGCTCAATGGTTTAAATGTGTTGCTCAAAGCCCTTTTTTCATCCTATTACCCTGTTTTAGAGAAAAAAATGTTATATTCCTAGATCTATTTAAATAGCTGAATGCTTCTTCGTATTTTTTCAAGAGGCTAATTTACTTTCAAGTAAATTGCAAATTCTGAATTTCATCTTTATGTACGATCAGTGCTTTGGCCTACATGAAAACGTTCATATTATTTTGAACAACTCACCCTCAAAAGAATGGCTAAAACAAAAGAAACAAAAAAATATAATGTGTTAGTGAGGACATAAGGCAACTAGAACTCTCATACACTGCTAATAGGTGTAAATTAACTACTTTGGAATAATGTTTGGCAGTATCTATATACACCATATGTCCTAGTAATGCATGCCTACATATATACCCAAAGGAAATGCATGCGTATGTTCACCAAAAAATATGGACAAAACATTCATGGCAGCTCTAGTCACAATAGCCAGGAAGTAGACACTATTCAGGTGTCAAATGTCCATCAACAAAATAGTTCTGTATACACACAAAGGAATACTATACAGCAATGGGTATAAATGAACTACACACAACGTGGATGTATCTTATAAATTAAATGTTTAACAAAAAATAGCCAGATGCCAAAGAATGCATTTATGCTGTACTTCAATTAAACATTGATAGGGGAAGGCAGAAATTGAAAATATGTATTCTCACTAGTGTGTTCTGGGGGAGCGCTCCTCTAGAAACTTTCCAACTGAGGTTCCTTGAAAGTTAGATCCTTGAATTATGAGGTGTTGGTATTTGAGGACATAAGTTGGCCTATTACAATCACATTCTTTTGAAGTCACGTTTTAAATATTAAAAATTCATGTGAATTCCCTATTCTTCATCCACGCATATTGGGCAGAAATTACTTCTCTCAAAAAATATCTGTGGAAACTTAATATTGAAGGAAAATGGGTCAGGGTCATCCTATGGTTGCAGGTACTCTGGGCACATTGCCTCAGACTTTGGTTTTAAAAGAACTGATATAAAGTAGATTAGTTATGGTTAGATATCCTGGTGTGTATCTCAGATTCCAACTCATGGGCAATGTGACTTTGTGCAAGTTCCCTAAACATTCTGCAGCTATGCCCTCATTTGTATGACAAAGATAATAATACCTATCTCACCAGGTGGCTTTGAGAGTTAAATAAGATGATGTCAGTTATTAATAGATACTCAATATTGTTAACGTCTCCCTTCCCTCCTACCCTGTAAGGAGTATTGGGGTGGAAAAAAAGTCAACAAGCTGTTTGCTGCAATATATATATTTTAATTCAAAGTGAATCGACAGTAATACACCATAAATTCTTATTTTGACACTCACCAAAATAGTCACCTGGAAAACCCGCTTTTTGTGACAAAGTACAGAAGGCTTGGTCACATTTAAATCACTGAGAACTAGAGAGAAATACTATCGCAAACCGTAATAGACATTACATCCATAAAATTTTCCCAGTCCTTATTGTAATATTGCACAGTGCAATTGCTACATGGCAAACTAGTGTAGCATAGGAGTAAAAGCAAAAACAAATAAACCAAAGAAAGAAAGCCACAAGTCTAAAATTGTTAAACAATTAACAGTTCAAACTTAGTAATCAAATCTGTATCATTGGATTCATTAAAACAAATCTTCCTACACCTTGCAGTGTATGATTTAACTTTTACTTAACACAGTCCAAGTTTAAAATTAGCAGATTTTTAAAACGAAAATGTTTTGCTAATACAGTAACATATTTAATTAAACACCCTGGAGGAAAAAAAAAACAACTAAATATCAGGATATTTGATTAAAAAAACGCTTTGCAAATTAAAATAATATGCAAATATGCAACTTGGAAATCATGCAGTGTTTTATTTAAGAAAGCATTAAAACCAAAGAAAACTGGTCAAAATGGTTTTTAAAAGGTATAAATCCAGATTACTTTGTCAATATGCTAAATTAAGAATTTAGCAGAATTTTGAAATTTATTTTAAAATACATTAAAATGCCCATGATTGCAATTTAAAGAGCAGTGTAGTTAACTGGGATATACCTTTATCAAACGTTAATACTGTATTATGACAATGTTGAAGTTTACCATTTATGTCAATTTAACAAGACTGCTTTAAGTCTTGGAAATTAAAGACAAAGAATACAACATTTCAGGGTAGTAAACATGGCCCTAAACAAAAAGAAAACTCTCGGTTTTGTACCTGTTGTGAAACAATCAATCCTTTGCACTTGGTGTTTCTGAAACAATGTGTTGCCGGCATTGATTCTTTCCTAAGAAGTGAGCAGATCCTAATCACCTGCTGGAACATATAAATAAAATCAGAAGGCTGTGGAGGGCAGCAAATTTACTTAAATAGTGACTCCATAAATGTGTCATCTGTAAATAATCTTTTAAATTAATCTTAGGCTACTTCTTTTTAAACATGTATTTTTATATATATATATATTTATATTTGTATAAAATGCATAGAATTAATTACTAAAAACACTGAAACTTGTGGGGAAAATTAAGTCCTTCATTTTCAGTGTGACTAAAAATGTACTGCTGGTTTTTACTTTATGATCTAATACTGTAATTTTTAAAATCAATTTCAGGCACATTTATTTCATTGATGATTATTAAATAAAACACTGCTTGTGTCAATGGAGTAAAGAAAACTTATCCATTATTAGCTTATTGTGAATGCTGTACTAGAGCTGTACTAGTGGTATACAATTCATTTATCAAAGAAACGCTGTAAATCCAAAACATCTAGAGTTTTACACTCAAATGCTTTGTACTGTTTATTCCAGTAAATGCTGTAAGATTATATTCCAGATTTTTAAGGAAAAAAAGTTAAGTCAAGCCTGCAAGATACAGCTTTCTCAAGTGTCTACAATGCCAGTATGAAAATAAAAAATTAAGTTACATTGATACATCCAAGTTTTTTTAATATGCAGTGATGAGCACAAACATTAATAGAGATAAAATACTGATGCAAATAACACACCCCAAAATAACAAATGCAATTATTTTCCACCATTTACAATACAGTAGTTACAATGACACTCCAAACAGAAAAGCAAAGTAAAAAATCAAAACCCCAATTTCTATTCATGTAATTAGACTTATACAGAAATTAGAAGGCTAAATAACAACTAGTTAATCACCTAATTTCACAGCTATCTGAAGTGGCAATCGTTATATAGCAGCTTATCTATGATACATTCAAGATAAATGATACAATTTATTACTTGCCTGTAAGCTAAAACACAGCCTCAATTTAATACCTTTCCTTAAATTCCACCTCTACACTACAATATACTTGAGGTCTATGCAAAAAGTAGCTACCTTTATATAGGAAATGGATGATTAAGTCTTTGGTGCTGTAAAAGCAACTTCATTTAAACAGACATAACCACTACCATCACCACCACCCAAAAAAGAAAAAAGTGGGGCGGGGGGAACTCAACACACTTCCTAGGAAGAAAAAAAGCATGTAATTTCTGTCCCTGACGGAATGTATTAAATAAGCAAACATCACCAACAAGCAAAACAAGTACTGCAATGTAAAAATACTTTAAAAAAAAAAACCCTCTCACATGCATAAATCAAAAATTGCACACAAAGAACTCACATCTTTTCAAGCTTCAATAGTAAAAGTTCTGCTACTATTTATTAAATACTGCATGGTTTGCCCAAGCTAAGATAAAACCACATCATGAATCAATGAGCATTTTGCATTTTATTATCTACCCAAAGTCATGCCTACTGTACCTCTAAACATTTTATTAAGTCCAATTATACAGCAAACACTCTCAAAATAAACTTAGATTGTATTGCAGTTTCACTTAATAGTATATAAAATGCTGTGCTGTGACAGTTATCAAATATCCATTAGATACTGAATCAATTTTTCTTAAGCACTACTAACTGCTTGCTTTTCTTGAAGCTAGATCATTCTCAAAAATCAGACAGCAGAATTCAGCTACAGCAAACATGCTGCCCTCTTAATAAGGAAAAAAACAGCTACTACCTGAAATCATACCACACAAAACCAAAAATGAACATTACGCTATCAAAAGGAAACTAAAGAGTAGGTCTGAATTTTAAGTGCTGCAGTCCTCAACATTTATATATAGGTAATAACATTAACAACCTCAAATATTTAAGGCACTATGTGTGGGAACGGTTTACAATGCAGCTGAGATTATTAGAACAACATTTAAGAGCAAAGTCTAGGCAACATTTTGCCCATGCAAAAGACACATGCAAATGTAAAGAACAATAGCTCAATTTCTTAGGTAAGTGACCCAACATTTATACACTAAGACACGGATAATACAATTCACTTGTATGCTGTAATTCTGACATATGTGCATCTGTTGCTCTAAGTCTGTACACAGAATGGCTTCCCAAATGTGGACGTGTCTTGCACTAGTTAGAAGGCAATTTATAAAAAATAGCAGGAGCAAAACTGGACTTCTGCTCCCATAAGTCACCTGTCTAGAGTTACTACATAAGATAACATGACCAAAGACAAGTTATACCAAATGTGCAAAACACATCAAAAGTGAGTTTTTAAAGCTCAAAGTTGTTTAAATTGCACCCAAGTCTACATGATTCAAAAATAATTTTCTTGTGCCATGGCTAATATTTATTAAATACCATGTTTTTATTTTTAATCAAATGTTTGTATCATTGAGCTTCCCCAATATACTGTTTTTCACATATATGGATACTGGCTGAGTTTTGTTGGACTCAGTGGAAATCCAGTATATGCAGGTGATGCTGCAATGTAAGAATGTGGTGGGAAGATTGGTTTGTACTGAGTCTGATGAATGGTTGGGGATGGTAACAGACGGGGATTTAAGCCCACTGGGACTTGGTGAACTATGCCACTGGGATGGGAGATATTATAAGTTGGATGCTGTAACATAGGTCTTGAGGTACATGGAGAGGCTAAGAGGTGGGCCACTGGTGCAGCACTACTGAGGGTGGCTGATGATGGGTATGGAAGTAGAGTAGGCTGTCCTCCGAGGTGTGTATTTCCAGCCAGGTGGGCATGCACTGCTGTGTGATTGGGACTTCCATGAGAAAGAGTGAATGGATTACTGGTAACACTAGTAGGGATATAAGCTTGCTGTCTTCGATGCCCAAAGTTTCCATTCCACTCTTGATGCCCAGATCCAAAGTGCTGAACCTATCCATAAAGAAAAAAAAAAAAATGACTGAATAACATATTTTTAAAGATAAAAGGAAAGAAACGGAAATTACAATATACCCTTTGTGACTGATAACTCATAGTGGATCCCTCAGAACTAACTTATACTAAGAATAACTAGAGGAGAGAAAAATACCAATTCCATATATATTAGTATTAACATTTCAGTATTTATTACTACATATTATAATATAAACACCACTATTAGTGCTGCTTGTACTACCTTTTACTACCCCCATCACTACTAACAGCTACCATTTGTGGAGCACTTATTATATGTAAAGCTAACATTTACACACACAATATTATTTACTTCTGAAACAACCCATGATATTATTACTATTCCCATTAACTGTGCTCCAAATCAAATTTGTTGAAGAGACCTGGCCAAGGTAATAAATATATAGTACATGGCAAAACCAAGATTTGAATCCCCGTCCAACTCCAGTATCTGTGATCTTTTCTTTTCCCAACTGAAACACAACTGCCAAATATAGCGTTGAATAAGATGGAAAGTATTCAGGAAGGTTAATGATGTTCTGAGATAACAGACACACTCTGTTAATATTACCTAAGAGAACCTAAGGACTTAATCTTTCTGAAGAAGGCTACAGGTTCTACGGATAATTTGCTTAATTATCCTATTATTAAGTCAGTTACTCTTTAGCCCCTTGGGATAACGAGAAGGGAAAAATTCATTAAGACTACATACAGTTTCAGAAGCTTTCTCCTCCATGTGAAAAACAACTGCTAAATTTGAATCCCAAAGACTCCTACCAATCCACAAATGAACATACCTGACTAAAGTTCAAATGCTGCTGCTGGAATGCTGATGTCAATTTTTGCTGACGAGTACCCACTGCGGAAGGCTGGTTTAATCTTCCAGGGGCAGATCGTCCTTTTATTAATGGCTGGCATATAGAATCTGGCGACGAATAAAATATTGAAGAGTTTATGCTTTTTCCTTTTCAAATAAAAAATTAGCAAAATCTTTAGATATTTCATAGAATAGTGATTTGAGAGCCTTAAAATTAAACAAAATGAAAGGAGAGGTCATGGTTTCCAAGCACTGGATAATATTAGAAGATGTCCTCTGTATAATATATAAGGCAGGATCAAGTCAAAATTCGAGATGACTTTTGGCAACTCCATTCTCAGATGTTCCTAAATTAAGACTGTATTTAAAGGACAACCGGAGAAATGGGAGGACTCAACTTACCTGTGTTTGCCATATGCTCATCGGCATTTAAGCCATTTTCTAGTGCCACTGGTGGCACCACGACAGAACAGACAGCTGGCTTGGTTTCTGTGTCGGCAGAGGATAACAGTTCTGTGTTTTCACGAGTGTCCTCCACAAAAGTGCTCTCTGCAAATGGACTATCATGCCCAGAAGAGTCGGATGTCGGAGAGCCATCCACTGTATCACAACCACTTTCTTGCTCTTCATCTGACATACTACAAAAAGAAAGCATTTTTATGAGTGATATTTTTTTCCAACATTAAATCTAATGTTAAGTAATATTCAGGCTCCAGTGAACTGACGAGAATGTTATTCAGTTATTTTATATATAATTACAGCTTTTTCATTGTCCAATAGCACTTTTTCAAAAAATTTCTAGACCCTTAAATTAATTATCTGTTCCAACTGCTAAACCTAATTCTGTTCCATTTCAGGAACATCATTTTGGCATTTTTTCTTTCTTTTTTCCCTTCCCATTTGATCCTTAGTATCAGCTCATAAAATTCCTCTTTATGAATTCCAGATAATTTCATCAAGACATGACAAAAGAGGCACTGTTCTGAATAATTTAAATGAAATGTACAAGCATACATGCATGTGACTTGGATATTTCAAATTAAATTCTAACATCAGGATATGTGCCTCTTCTGGTAATTTAGGTCCTTGTACCTAACCAGTTATCTGAAAGGTATCCCCACACCTCTGAAGGCCTAGACAGAGCCCCATATTTCTCATCTCTTCCTGACACTCTTGGGCCCTGACAATCTCTCTCTCCTTGGGATTTCTACAGTATTTATTGTCTGTTTCAACCACCCATTCCATACTTAGTTACGAATTTGAAGCATCTCTTTTTATACATATTTTTATTTATATATCTTATATGTATATTTGTTTATACATACTTTACATGTGTATGTATAGTTATGTACATTATCAATTTTCAAACCATGTTATAAGCAACTTTTAAGAAGACATATTAAAATTTCTTTATATTTTCCATAAAGCTTTGGCTATAAGTATGCAATATCATATTTCCTGACTAAGGAAAAGAAGAAGACATGTAAAATTAAAACTTAAAATTTTCCAAATGTTTGCTGCCACTAAAATAAGATTTTATTTCTTTCTTTCCTTCTCCTCCTTCCTTCCTAAGAGACAGGGTCTCACTGTGTTGCCCAGGCTATAGTGTAGTAGTGTGATCATAGCTCACTGCAGCCTCAAATTACAGGGCTCAAATAATCCTCCCACCTCAGCCTCCTGAGTAGCTAGCACTACAGGCAAGTGCCACCACATCCAGCTATTATTTTTGGTAAAGGTGGGGTCTCACTATGTTGTCCAGGCTGGTCTCGAACTCTTGGCCTCAAGTGATCCTCCTGCCTTGGCCTCCCAAAGTGCTAGGATTACAAGTGTTGGCCACTGTGCCTTCTAGACTGTGGCTTATCTCTTAATATGTTAGTAAATCATTCTGCTTAGGACAAGCTTACTATTTTAGCCGGCCAAAGGACGGGTAAGCCAGGTTAATATGGATAAAACCATGCAAATCCATCACCAATGGGAGAAAAAAATCACAGTGGATGTTCTGTAGACAGTGGGCCAGTAAGTACTTCATTATGCAAAACATTCCTTTTTAATTTTGCTAAAGTATATGTTTTTCTTCCAAATTTAAATTACAATAGTAGTCTGTGGGGCTGAAATTAAGAATGTAGCTTTTTTACCCTTTCAAAAATAGATTTGGCCAGATGTGGTGGCTCACGCCTGTAATCCTAGCACTTCGGGAGGCTGAAGCAGGCAGATGACCTGAGGTAAGGAGTTCAAGACCAGCCTGGCCTGGTGAAACCCCATCTCTACTAAAAATACAAAAAATTAGCCGGGTGTGGTGCAGGTGTTTGTAATCCCAGCTACATGGGAGGCTGAGGCAGGAGAATCACTTGAACCTGGGGAGGTGGAGGCTGCAGTGAGCCAAGATCATGCCATTGCACTCCAGCCTGGGTGACAGAGCCACACTTCATCTCCTCCCACCCACCCCCCGGCAAAAAAAGATTATTTAGTTGGGTATGGTGGCTCACGCCTGTAATCCCAGCACTTTGGGAGGCCAAGGTGGGAGCACTGGTTGAGCCCAGGAGTTCAAGACCAGCCTGGGCAACAGGGCAAGATCCCATCTCTACAAAAAAAACTTAAAAGATTAGCTGGGCATTGCTGTGCGCACCTGTGGTCCCAGCTACTCAACAGGCTAAGGCAAGAGGATTCTTTGAGCCTGGGAGGCAGAGGTTGCTGTGAGCCGAGATCATGCTACTGCACTCCAGCCTGGGCAACAGAGCAAGACCCTGTCTTAAAAACAAACAAACAAACAAATCTGTGTTTAGAAAAACTGATCTACTTCAAAAATTGTGTTCAAGATAGAAGTCACTGTGGTAAATCGGCAGGTACTTATTAATTTAACAGAAAGAAATCGTAGGCTTTTTAGTAGACTTACTATTTATTATACACTACTATTGAGATTATTTTACCTATTCGGTCTCTTGCAGGGGGATGGGCTGGACTGCCCTGAGGAGCTGGTACTCAGAGTACTATCAGGACTACTTAATGAACACATCCGATCAATATTCAAAGTGCTCTGGCAAGCTTCACAATCTAGACTACCTTTACATCTAGTGGAAGAGAAAAGGGGAAAACATGAGTCAAATATGAGAAGATACTCTCCAAATAGTCAAAATTTGTATTCTTTAATTAAGGATATGAAACTGTTAAGAATGACCTACATGGACAAAAAGTAAAGCTTACAAATACAGGGAAAATGCTATAATAATGGTGCTAAATAGTATTTAGAAAGTTCCCTGTCTAGAACTGGGTTATCTAATTTAAAGGTTTTACTCCAAAGGACATTGACAAACAAGGAATAAGTCACAGAAAGTTGTTTTTCGACACACCAAAGGATGCCACCTATATCCTTTGAGGATGCAGCATTTGGCACTTACTCTCTGAGTGAATGTCTCTGCGAAGTCTCTTCCTCATCAGTGTCACTGCTAATAGTGATGACACTCACTGCAGGACTCGGGGAGTCAGCAATAATGATGGTTTGTCGCTGTTTGTCTGAAACTGATGAATCAGAGTCCTGTCTGACAGATGTTTCACAGCAATTTCTTGCCTCTCCTTCTGAGTTCTGATTGTCCTGTGTTTCTATACAACTTACTTCCTCGACATCTTTCCCATTAATTATCTTTGGAGAAATAAATGCTGAATGTGGGATATTGGTATTCTGTAATGAATTACTCCTGCAACCAAAGGAATAATTTATAATTTCTATAATCAAAATATGTATAATCAGTTGTCTAAGGTATCTTGTTAAACCAAAAAATGCGAACCTTCACTTGTTCGAGTTCATGAATATAACACACCAACAGATCTTGAGTTCTTGTGAAATATAAAATAGCTCTAGAAATATCCATGTAGATTGCATTTACATACATTTAAATAGTCACTTTTTGGTAAATGTGCTATCTGAATGTCCACAATTGCTACATTACAGGTAGATAATAAATCAAAAGGGCAATAAAGACAATCTTACCAACTGAAAGCATTTATTTCCTCTCTTCCTGGCTCCCATTCCATTAGTTTTACCAAAATACCTCTGAGAAATCGAGAAGGGAGCTGGCTTAGTGTTTGTAATAAAGGTATAAAAGAGGTCATTTTGAATACAACAGAGTGACCCTTTAGTGTACATGCAAAATTCATTTTAAAGATTCTCAAAATGCAGAGGAAAGTTAAAGCACCAATACCAACCTGTTCTGGCACTGTTTATTTTTCTTGGTAGTGGCAGGTTGAGGCCAGACAACATGTGCAATCCCCACACTAACTGGCTGAGGGGCAGATAAAGTTATCTGATTGGTCAGAAGAGGCTGCGGCATCACTGAGTTATAATGATTGCTGCATGAAATCATCTTCCTAGGGAGAAGTTCAGAACAATGTTTTTAATCAAGACCTTTCTTTAATCAAGATCTAGTCTGCAAACTATTGATAAAGTACTTTTGTTTTCAGCTTACCCCCAGTCTCCAAGCCTGTGTGAACCAGCCACACTCTCAGAAGTTAGTGTAGTAGTAGCAGGAGCCAGGGGTGTCACCTGTTGCCAGGCAGGCACCAGCATCTGCTGTGTTCTACCAGACCACGTCTGCTTGCAGCAAAGGAAAACAATAGAAAATAACAAGTTATAAGTAACTTTACCATATCCTAAACTCAAAACCATCTAAAGTAACAGCTAACAATTATAAACATTAAAGTCCATAACCTACAAAATGGATTAAATCCCTATCCAGGTCATTTTCATTATTTCCCAACAGCACAAGCTGATATATGGCAAGGAATGAATTATTACCAACCTGAGAAAGAACTCCTGGTCGGATCTGTAGTGGCTGCACAGCTGGGGCCTGAGTTACAAGTGGAACTGTATTATCTACCCTTATTGAATAACTAGTAGGTTTACCATGTGTTGCAGGAATACCTGTGAAACAGAATAGTTATCAAATAAAAGAAAAAAATCTTCCTCTTATTTAACTTATACAATTATTTTAAATGTCAAGAACTGCTTAAATTCTGACAGTTTTGTTTTTTTTTTTTTTTGAGACAGGGCCTTGCTCTGTTGCCCAGACTGGAGCACAGTGGCATGATCCATACTGTGGCCTCAATCTCCTGGACTTGTGGATCCTCCCACCTCAACCTGAGTAGCTGGGACCACAGGCGTATACCACCATGCCCAGTTCATCTGTTTAATTTCTGGTAGAGACAGGGTCTTGTTGCCCAGGCTGGTCTTGCACTTCCGGGCTCAAGAGATCCTCCTACCTCGGCCTCTCAAATTTCTGGTATCACATGCATAAGCCACCACACCCAGCCTTGATTGTGGGGTTATAATGCCATTCTCTACATAAAATTTTCATAACACTAACTGAGCAATCCATTAGGAAAATGATGTACTCCTTGTCTATCTTGTGATATACATCATTCCAAAAATTATTATAAAGCTCCCCTTTCTATTTCAAAATGCATACTACAAAGTTGAACCATTTAATTTTCTTGAAACTTCTTATCTCCAAAGTTTGCTATTGAAGCTTTATTTTCCTTTTTAAATAGTTCAGTCACCATGATAAAGAACATGGAAAGAAGAAGCTGGTTTAGTATGCTGACAACCTAGCAGGTAAAGGTTCTTCTTTTCATACAAACTTTTAGCTATGCTTAGTATCTTCTTCTTTAAAACTGTGATAGAATCTTATGCTCTTGTCACCAAAACAGAAATACATCACAACTTCATAATTTAATGGACATAATGGTTCACATAATGGTTCACATAATGGATGAAAATTCAGGGATGGCACACTCATTTCAGCCTCCAAAGGAAAGGCAAAACTAACCTATTTACCTAATTTGATGATTAAAACTAAGGTTTCCCCAATGTGGCTTAATTGACTAGTATTCTTAGCAGAGAGCTGCTGGAACTCCAGAACAAACATGCTACCATTTTGCTTGCCCACTAGGAAAATCAGAAAGCAGGATTACCAGACATGTTAATCCTGTTAATGTTACTATAATGTTAATATAGCTGTTTGATTCACTGCAAAGCACCTTGCAAATATTAAGTCTTATAATACTGAACTCTGAGACAGCAAAGTAGTATCACATTCCAACCTAAAGTTTTGACAAGATTTTAGGGGCATCCCCGAAGATCAGAAATTACATTAATGAAAATAATTTGACCACTTCATAATTCCACTTTATTGTAGCAGTTACTTTCAACATGGGCTTGCAGATTATTTAAATATAATGTAATCAATTTGGGGATAAATGTGATGTTGAGTCTTTCTCTTCAGGCATAAGAGAAAAATACTACAATTGTTTTCTTTATTGTAAAACAACCTCATATTTTCTATTTCACAGATGTAAGTGTTAATCCTAAAGAGAATGTCCATTTTAGCCTGTTTATTTTCTTCACTGAGACTATTATCTTACTACCAGGTTATTCTACTCTCTGTGCTCCACCTAAAGAGCCAGGTATGAGTCAAGTTTAATAAAAATCTTCTTACTTCTGCTAAAAAGCCTGTCTTGATCATCCAATTCTCCAAGACATGGAATATCAGCACACTCAGGCAGTGTAGATATATTGCAATATATAGACAATCTCTTCAAGAAAAAAAAAAAAAAAAATCTCTTCACTTTGACAAGGATGAACAGACAGAGCAAATTTCCAAATCTCAACAAAAATCTCATTTCCTGTAAATTCTCTCCACAAGCAATGCCTTAAGATGAGAAGAATTCTCCTATATACTCTCTCCACAGGAGATCTAATTTTTGATCAAATTCAATAGTGGATAAGATCTCAATTTTTGCATAGTTTAGGTTAGCTGAAACTTTATCTTTGATTATATTTGCTTTAATACTTGGAGAACAAGGCATTAAAAGCTTATGAATATTATTTTAGTATAATAGGAAAGAATTTTGCTGGAATATATTTTACTCTAATATTGTCATCTAGAGGGGATGAATACCTAACTTTTCAGGTCACTAAATAATTTTAAAAGCTTGTTTAATAAATAAAACATTCAGATATGTTAAATAAAAGCTTAGCTGATTTTTAAAAATAAGCTTACTTTTTAAAATAAGCACAGTCTTATGGATATAGTATTTATATGCCTATACTTACATATTATAATATCTAAAATATATTAAATGCATTACCTAAACATGATAGCGTCAAAGTAAAATTTTTAAGTCAAGGTGATAAAGTTTATTTTAAAATATAAACCACAATGGTACCATAATTACTATCCCCAATAGCTGCCCAATAATTATTTTAAAATGTTTCTTGAAAATGCAACGGCACATTCTGAAGGGAAGGGATAAATGACGGGGAGGGGCAAGAAGCCCAATGCTGAAATTTTCTACATTACAATTTCTACATAACATCTACCCGTCCGATACTAAGACTGATTAGAGGGAGTGCTTTCATTTCTAAGGCAGACACTCTACTAAGATGAGAAACAACATATTTATAGAGCCTGCCTGGCCTGTTGCTGCAACTGCACCTGTTATATAAGCTAAAACATATTGTGCTTCTTCTCACTAGTAATTCTAATTCAAAAGTGCTGTTCATGACATTTAGTGGGTTAATGAGTCTGTGATAGTAATTCTTTTCTTTCAATTATCCCATATTATAAACCACTGATATAGTTGTTACTTTATGTACAAAAAGGTTTCTAACTTTTCATCAATTATAAGCCATATAAAAAGACAAAAGATTTTTCTAACCTCATTCAAATGTTTTAAGAATGATGCTCAATGCTGTTTAGAAACGTGTCTCAGAAGTCTCTTAAGTTTTTGCCACAGAAGCTAGGCTCTGAAAAAAAAACCTACTATTCCAAATCTTCGTGAAATATACCACAGTATACGTGGTGACCCTAAAACTGATTTTGGTACATGGGAGGGATTACTAGAACCAAAGAACATATTTGTTAGTGTAGATTATAAATTTAAGTGAAAATGCATTTGTCAAGATAACGCAAGTGATAAGTGATTAAAAAACATATTTTTAAAAAGCACCAATCTTGCATGCTGAAGTATTTAGAAGTAGTGTCATAAAATCTACCATTTAATTTCAAATAGTACACGTATGTGCACTACGTAAGTAGGTAGGTAGATTGATGATGCAAATATGGTAAAATATTAATACCTGTTGAATCTAGGGTAGAAAACATATTATTCTTTCAATTTTTCTGTATGTTTGAAATTCTTATAATAAACACTTGGGGGAAAAAACTGAAAAACACAACAGCATCACACTGTTAGCATCTATTATTGCTAACACTATAACGATGTGGGCATTTTTATTACCGGAAAGTAATAAAAATGTCACTGTTACAGATACTCACAGACCACTACTGTGACCACTGGGTCACAATTTCACTTTCAGAGTCAACAATGAAAATAAAGCTACGCTGATAGAACAACAGTAACTGAAGATCTGACCTGTTTTCACATCTCTTATTACCAGCAAATCAAGTCAACAAACATATTCTTGGTTCTTTATTTGGTACTGTGGGAAATATTAAAATAAAAAAAAGTTTTAGAGTTGCTTGAATGCTTAAAATTAAAAAATCAGAGGACGGGTGCAGTGGCTAATGACTGTAATCCCAGCACTATGAGAGGCTGAGGTGGGCAGATCACCTGAGGTTAGGAGTTCGAGACCAACCTGGCCAACATGGTGAAACCCTGTACATACTAAAAATACAAAAATTAGCCAGGCGTGGTGGTGCATACCTGTAATCCCAGCTACTCAGGAGGCTGAGGCATGAGAATCATCTAAACTCAGGAGGTAGAGGTTGCAGTGAGCCAATATCGTGCTACTGCACTCCAGCTTGGGCAACAGAGCAAGACACTGTCTCAAAAAAAGACACACTTAAAAGAAAAAAAAAAAATCAAATAATCCTTCAGAATCAAAATATATTAGAGTTGGAAATGGCCAATATATTATCTATTCAGTCTATTTCCTTTTACTAAGACTGAAATAAATAAACAGGCTAGTCTACAATGATACAGTAAAAAGGGGAAACAGAATTAGATTCCTGGAGTCCTGACTTAGCACCAACTGTTCTCATTTACTCTGTACAGTATCACCATTAAGTTGGACATGTTGGTTTAGGGCCCCATCTGTAATTGACCTCTTGCATTAACTAGATGTTAAAGCTTAGCAAGGACAAAATCTCAGGAAAGGACTTAGGAAGTAGGGTTTTAGTCCAGTTATTCCAGTAGTGAGGTTTGATGCTATGATTCTCTAGGAACCATTAAGAGATTTCCTAGTTTAAGAATGTATAGCCAGTCAGGCACGGTGGCTCACGCCTGTTATCCCAACACGTGGGAGGCTGAGGCAGGTGGATCACCTGAGGTCAGGAGTTCAAGACCAGCCTGACCAACATGGAAAAACCCAGTCTCTACTAAAAATACAAAATTAGCCAGGCGTGGTGGCACATGCCTGTAACCCCAGCTTTCCAGCTCCTCGGGAGGCTGAGGCAGAATTGCTTGAACCCGGGAGACGGAGGTTGCAGGCTGCAGGGAGGCAGAGGTTGCAGGTTGCGGTGAGCCGAGATCGCGCCATTGCACTCCTGCCTGGGCAACAAGAGCGAAACTCCATCTCAAAAAAAAAAAAAAAAAAAAAAGAAAAAAAAGAATGTATAGCCTCTTCAAAGGTATTCTGTCAACCATTCCACTTGAGGATTTAATTGGCTATTTTTATTTAATGAAGGGACATTAATTTAATTGAAATCAATCCATTATTTATTACCTAAGCTATCAATAAAGACTATAGTATTTTGGGACAAAACTCTTTTGACCAAAATTTTAAATAACTGAGCTGTCAGTCACTTTAATGTTTGGTATTGGTAGACAAATGTCTAAAACAGTGATACCCAGCATAGGCCAACTTGTAGCTTCCCAAGTTCAATCATTCCTATTAAGGTATTTTATCATTTTACACTCTACAGGAAATACAATTGTCATATGACCCATTTTGTTAGTGATGACTGTAATGGAGTTCCAGTCAAGAAATGAGTGTCACTGGTCTAAAGGCTTATTGAACAGCTTAAATTTTTTTTTTTTTGAGACAGAGTCTCACTCTGTCACCCAGGCTGGAGCGCAGTGGCACAATCTCGGCTCTCTGCAACCTCCACTTTCCAGCTTCAACCTCCACTTCCCAGCTTCAGCCTCCCGAGTAGCTGGGACCACAGGCGCACACCACCTTGCCCAGCTAATTTTTTGTATTTTTAGGAAAGCCGGGGTTTCACCATGTTGGCCAGGCTGGTCTCAAACTCCTGGCCTCAAGTAATCCGCCCGCCTCAGCCTCCCAAAGTGCTGGGATTACAGGCGAGAGACACTGCGCTTGGTCAGAACAGGTTAAATCAAATTCAAATGTAGCACTAAATGCAGCAAAAATTATACAATATATTTAATGAATAGATTCCTAAGCTTATTTTAAAATAATGCATGCCTAGATTCAAAGCAAAATTTAAATAAAAGAATACCTTGAATAGCTGGGGGACAGATAATCAATGTCTGCTGAAAAGCATCACCACAACCAAACTGAGCAGTTCCTGCCTGCAGAGGTATTCCATGGTGCACAACTGAATGAGCAGATGTGGTCAATGCCTGAAACAATCAGCACATTATACAGAGCACATTAGACAGAGCAGTCTTCTAAATGAAACACACATGCTGTATAAATAGAATTCAAACACATTTCTTAAGATCATAATTCTACAATTAAAATGTGCCCAGAGCCAGGCGCAGTGGTTCACGCCTGTAATCACAGCACTTTGGGAGGCTGAGGCAGGCAGACCATGAGGTCAGGAGATGGAGACCATCCTGGCTAACACAGTGAAACCCCGTCTCTACTAAAAGTACAAAAAATTAGCCAGGCGCGGTGGCAGGTGCCTGTAGTCCCAGCTACTCAGGAGGCTGAGGCAGGAGAATGGCATGACCCCAGGAGGCGGAGCTTGCAGTGAGCTGGGATTGCGCCACTGCACTCCAGCCTGAGACACAGCGAGACTCTGTCTCAGGGGAAAAAAAAAAAAAAAAAGTACCCAGAAAATGAGAACAAAAACAAGCTGCCAAAATTAAAATTTAAAAACTGATTCTACTGACCTCTACTTTTGGTAGAGTTATGGCATAGAAGGGCACATGGAAGATACTTAGAGAATGAAGAGAGGAATGGAAAAAAAATGAATTTGAGTAGATATGTTCCAATTGTTATACCTCGAAATTTTAAGAGATTTGGTAAAAACAGATATAGTAAGACCTCACTAGCACTGTACATTCTAACTGACACCAAACTTCTGTATATATCAAAAGTAAAATGAGCAATCATTAAAAAAAGACCCTAAGTTATTAATTACTACACATTCTTACCTGACTTCTTAATGTTCCAATTTTAGTAAAATTTGCAGTCAGTGTAGCAGTACTGCTTGAAGCAACTGGTCTTAAAAGTGAAGTTTTGTTGTGATTATTTGTGTCACATAAATTTAGGTGGGACTTACAAATATCCATAATATGAAAACAGGACTTTACGCTGTAAAACAAAAGTGAAGGTATTATAGTATTATTCTAAATGCTTAGTTTTAAATTGAGGTACATTGACAAAATAAAAAAATGATTCCTAAAAGAAAAAAATCCTATGATTTGCACTTAATCTGCTTCTTTCCAGTAATATTTCTAACAGGAAATCTTACCAGAAAAGATTAAGTTTCAGAGCAAGTAAAAGTATACATTCTGCAGTATTTTTCTTAAAACAGTAAAACCATAGTAAGCATTTTTGGTTAGTATGCAATAATTTTACGACCCCCTATACGAAAAATTTTTTCCTAAATTTCTAGATCTCCACACCACTAAATTAACAGTACCAAAGAGTTGCTATCGTGTTACTTTCAAAGTGACTGTATATGAAAAACATTAGGACATTTTACGTGTTTGAGGGGAAAAATCTAACTGGGTTGTAGAAAAATGTAAATTTTAAGAACAATTCACAATGATAAACATTGGGTTCATTCCTATGCCTTCTTCATTTTGTCTTTTTAAATACTGAAGGAAGCTGTTTTAAGTCACTTAAATTTACTCCCTTCATCTCCCAAAATATGTCTGAGGCTCAAAGAATTTGTAAGATTTGGCCGGGTGCAGTGGTTCACACCTGTAGTCCCAGCACTTTGGGAGGCCAAGGTGGGTAGATCACTTGAGCCCAGGAGTTCAAGACCAACCTGGGCGACATGGTGAAACCCTATCTCTACAAAAAATTAGCCAGGCACGGTGGCGCATGCCTGTAATCCCAGCTACTCAAGAGGCTGAGGTGGTGAGAGGAGCACTTGAGCCTGTGAGGCAGAGGCTGTAGTGAGCAAAGATTGTGCCACTGCACTCCAGCCTGGGCAACTGACAGAGCAAGACCCTGTCTCCAAAACAAACAAACAAACAAAGAAAATACAAGGAATCTGTAATATTACAGGCCTTTGGAATGTTAGTATATATTCTTCCCTACCAACCTATAATCTACTGACCCATGAAAAACCTCCTTTCCTTCACAATGCAGGAGAAAAAGAGGAAAAAGGAAAGCAAAAGTTGTGGGGAAAAAAAAGTAAAATGGAAGTTGTAGGACTCAAAATATGATAGAATCTACGGTCTGGGAAAACTGAAATGTGACCTGAAAGAGAAAACTGTTAGCATTTCCTTTTATATATGCCTGGTTATTAAGATAAGAAAGTCATGTATAATAAAAACAAAACCACTCAGTCTTATTTTTAGTATCGCATTTTGGAGAAGGAACACTGGACTGCAATTCAGACTTCAGTTCTAGTTCCGGACAGTTACTGGTGTATATGAACTTGGTCAAGTTAGCTTAGCCTCTTTTTACTCAGGTTACTTGTATTTAATGAAGAAAAGTAATTTCTCTGATGCAGTGATTTTCTATAGACTTATTATGTTTTTAGAAACACTTTAAAAGATCTTAAAGTAACATACTGGTTGCTATGAGGGAAATCTAGAAGATGTTTCATATTCACAAAAGGATGGTTCAGGGTCTCAGCTGGAGTAATTCTTAAATCTGCATCAATCAGCAACATTTTCTTCAACAGACTAACAAATTCTCTTCTATCAGCTTTCTCAGCCAAAAGATCACTTCCTTCCAAATCCATCACTGTGTTCACCTAAGAAATCAAAATTTCAAGCCATCAAGTAAAAATAAGCCAGAGAGAGTAGTATAAATTCCACAGTCAAAAAAGAAAACAAAAATCACAACACAGGAGAGGAGAGGGAACTACGATTATCTTAAAACAAAGAAGAACAATTAATATTAAATCCTCAAAATGTGTTGAGGTACCAAATAGGATTCAAAGCATAAAAGAAGATTTTAAAAATTAAACAAATATCCATTTCTAGCGAAATATAGGGAAAAGAAATCTGTTGGCTAGGATTTTTCCTTTCAAAGCAAACATTTTTTTACTAAAGAACGAATAGGTAAATTAAAATTTTCATAATGACAAATGCAATTTAGTTCCTGAAAGGTTGAAAATAGAATCAGTTTCATTTGAAAAACGTAAAAACAGCATGGACTCTGTAGCCATTTAAAAACTGAGTAACATGTTTTGGGCCCCTTGGCATTCAGGTCTACCGTCTAAGCATACCAGATTAACAAATGTGGCTATGGTACTCACATGCGCTATGTCATCCAGACTGTTGAAAATGTATTTTCTGGCTTCTTTAGACTTCATTCCTGTCTCTGCCTCATGCTCTTCCAATGTCTTATTGCACGTATCAAAGGGAAAAAAGAATACATTATTCTCCACAATATGCAAATTTCTTTAATCCTGGCACATTTAGTCTAATATATTAAATATTCTAAGACAAATAGTAATTTCAAAAGAGAAACTATCAAAACGTATTTTTTAAAGTATACACAAAAAAAATGAGAAGTGCTTGGTTCAGGCCAAGAAAAAAATTACAAAAGTAACAAACCCCATAAAGAAAATAACTAGGCCTGGCATGGTGGTTCACACCTGTAATCCCAGCACTTTGAGAGGCCGAGGTGGGTGGTTCACGAGGTCAAGAGATCGAGACCATCCTGGTCAACATGGTGAAACCCCATCTCTACTAAAAATACAAAAATTAGCCGGGTGCAGTGGCATATGCCTGTAGTCCCAGCTACTTGGGAGGCTGAGGCAGGAGAATCACTTGAACCCGTGAGGCGGAGGTTGCAGTGATCTGAGATCATGCCACTGCACTCCAGCCTGGCGACAGAGGGAGATTCTGTCTCAAAAAAAAAATAACTGTTTATGAAGTTAATTATTGAGGATTTACTGATTCCCCCAAAAATCCTAGCACACTTGGGATATGTAGTAAGAGGTCAGATTCAGTCCCTGTCCTATAAAGTGTAATAATGTAGAAATGAGAAGATAAATACACAACACAAATATAGTTATACACATAAATGTTTTTTAAAATTTAAGATGAATTAATAATTATGTTGTGGAATTAGAGAGTAAGTGAAGTTATTCTAAGAGGACTTGCTTCTTAAAGAATAAAGGGGGCTGGGCACAGTGGCTCACACCTGTAATCTCAGCACTTTGGGAGGCCAACGTGGGCAGATCAAAAGGTCAGGAGTTCAAGACCAGCCTGGCCAATACGGTGAAACCCTGTCTCTACTAAAAATACAAAAATTAGCCGGGCATGGTGGCGGGCACCTGTAAACCCAGCTACTTGGGAGGCTGAGTTAGGAGAATCGCTTGAACCTGGGAGGCAGAGGTTGCAGTGAGCCAAGATCGCGCCACTGCGCTCCAGCCTGGGCAAGAGAGCAAGACTCCGTCCCAAAAAAAAAAAAAAAAGAGAGAGAGAGAGAGAGAAGGACAGGGTCAGGCATGGTGGTTCACGCCTGTAATCCCAGCACTTTGGAAGGCGGAGGCGGGCGGTTTTCTTGAGGTCAGGAGTTCAAGACCAGCCTGGCCAACACAGCGAAACCCTGTCTCTACTAAAAATATAAAAATTAGCTGCGCGTGTGGTGCAAGTTTGTAGTCCCAGCTACTTGGGAGGCTGAGGCAGGCGAATCGCTTGAACCCAGGAGGCAGAGGTTGCAGTGAGCCAAGTTGGCACCACTGCACTTCAGCCTGGGCGAGAGAGAGAAACTCTATCTCAAAAAATAAAAACGAAAAAAAAATTGATAAAAATAAAATAAAGAAGGACCAAAAATGAAAATTCAAAAGAAGGAAGTAATTTAGTAAAATGTAAATAGATACGGAAGGTATTATCCATGCATATAAGGCATCTTAGAAAACTAGTCTTCTAAATATTCTATTTTTTAATGAATTACCTTTAATCTCCAACCAGAATGAGACATATCTGTTTCTTTGCAAAAAAATCTTGTGGATTTAGTACCCACATTTAACAACTGTTCTCCTGGTAAACCTTGAGTCTGAGAAATGTATCGAATCTGAAAAATAATTTACAGAACAGAATAGTTTATTCTTTCATGTGACAGAACACTTAAGTCAGACACCAGGCTGTATGTTAGGTCAGGTATGAAAATACATAGTCTATGCCCTCAAGAAATGCATTGTCCAGTGGAAAACATATATGGAAAAAATTGTAATACAGAATTATAAGTATCATAATAAAAGCATGCTTGACAGACAGAAAAGGCATACCTAAAGTAATTGTGATCAGGTAAAGTTCTAGAAGAGGTGGTCCTCAAGTTTGGTGTTAAAAGAAAAATAACAGGAGTTTGCACTGGAAGGGTGGGGGGAAAAACTATGCTAAGGTTATAGTATGTGCAAATATGGAAAATCAAGAGAGAATACCCTCACATTCAAACACTGAAAGTACAGAGGGTCACTAACAACAGAGAATGCTAAGAGATGAAATTGAACTAGCAGGTAAAGGGCTTTATCAGCAAATTAAGAAATTTGGATTAGATGCCAGGAGGTAATAATGAGAAACCACTGGACAAATTTCAGCAGGAAATTGACAGCTTACATTTTAAAGTAATGTCTGACAATGGGTGAGGGGATAAGGCCAGAGAAGAGATGAAGAGGGTCTGAACTGAGAGACTGAATGGGAATAGAGAGGAAGGAATGAATTCAAAAGAGATTTAGATTGATAAAGACTGGGTGAATTACTATGGTGGGAGTTTGGAGGGAACACTTTTTTGAGACACTGATATATACACAGCTGTGTCTCTAGGGGAAGAGGCATGGTAGCTGATGGGCTCTCCCAAGGGTGATACTAAAAAACTCCAGCTTCAGGGCTTCTGAACTTAGTATTTCTGTTTGAAATATTCTTTCCGCAGATATCTGTATGGCTCTCTTGCTTCCTTCAGCTCTTGGTTCAAATGTTCCCTTACTGACCAGGCCTTCCATGACCCATCAATAAATAACAGCAAACTCTGCCCTTCTCAGTACCTCACCCACCATCCTCCTGGCTATATTTTTCTCCACTGTGCTTTTCATTATCTAATATTCTATACATTTATTTTCCATTTTCTTACCTCTCCATGAGACTCTTAAGTTCCATGAACAGAAGGACTTTTCTGTTTACTTACATACCCCCAGAGCCCATGAAAGTGCCTGGTACACAGTAGGCCCTCAAATATTGATTCCCCCACTTAATGAGTGGGAAACATGGGGGATAAACAGGGGCTCAGAAAAGAGAGAGATCTCTGGGGGCTAAAATTATTTTTCCATCCTTCCTTCTTACTAAAACTTGACTCCCCTAACCTGTATGAGAATAAATGCAAAGACTTTTTTTTTAAACCTCAAAGACTCTGCTCCATCAATTAGTCCATCCTCTTCTGCATCTTCTATTTCTTCCTCCCTCTGAGCTCTCTCCCAAACAAATACAAAAATGTTCAATATCTTCTATCCTAAAAAAAAAAAAAAGTAAACCTCCCTTAACTACTTAACTCTCTCGTCTCACCTTTAAAATAGTAGCCTATATTATTTCACTTCCCATTCACACTTCAACACACTGCAATCTGAATTTTACTCTCATCACCCTCGTGATATGGTACTAAGATAAGTAATGGCCTGTTAGTAACAGACACGTTTAATAATCACATATAAATCCTTATTTTGATACTAATGGCTACTACCATTTTACATAAAAACCATTCACTCAGTTTCCACGACACCATTCTTTTCTGGGTCTCTTTCTACTTCCTGATAGTCTTTCACTGTGTTCCCCTGTTTGTTCTTTATATGACACTGCTTTCCAGAGTCTTGTCTTTTTTCCCTCTACAAGTCGTAAGTTCCCACAATTTTATCTCTAAATCTGTGTCTCAATCTTTGGCTCTAGCTCTGGGGCTCCAGACCCAACCACTTATTGAAACTTGCGACCTGGTTGACTCTAGTACCTCCAACTGAATATATCCTAAACTGATTTGCCCCCAGATCTGCTAATCCTTATGTATTTTCCTGCTGTGGTTAATAGCAACACCACCCACTCAAATCAGAAACCTGAAATTGATGCCTTATACCTCTTCCTCATCATGCTCCCCCAACATCCAAAAGCCTAACAATTTTACTTCATTAACATTTTTCACAACTGTCCCCTCCTCTCCATCCCTACCTCAGATCCTCTTCAATTCTGAGTTATACAATTTCACAAGCCTCCTGATTATTCTACCTGCCTCCAGTCTCTCCTAATGTCCTTACCCGCTCACCCCCAATTCATTATTGACACTACTGCCAGACATCCTGGCAAAATGTGCGTCTGTTAGTCACTTGTATAAAATTACTTAATAACCCTTTACTGACTAGAGCAAGCTTGTCCAACCAGCAGCCCTGGCCCAGGGGCTGCATGAGGGCCAATACAAATTCCTAAACTTTCTTAAAACATTATGAGATTTTTTTTGTGATTTTTTTTTTTTAAGCTCATCAGCTATCATTAATTTTAGTGTATTTTATGTGTGGTCCAAGACAATTTTTCTTCTTCCAATGTGGCCCAGGGAAGCCAAAAGGCTGGACACCCCTGACCTAGAGGGTCAATTCCAGACCTCTAACCCTAGCAAACAAGCCCTCCTACTATATATATTCCCTGTCCTTTTATATTCTCCTGGTACTTCGGCACCATCTGGCACCATGTCGAACCACATGGGCCAGTTTCTCTTTCCTATATTGTTCTCAAACTCCTATTTATCCAACATACATATTCCCCCTTTCACCAAATTCACAGGACAAACTTTTACTATTCCTTCTTCAAGACTCAGCTCAAGAAACTTCTCCTCTATAAAGCCATCCCTGATGATGTCAAGCAGAGGTAATTACTCTATTCTGTGCTATCATCACACCTAGAACATGCATTTATAATTATTATAACTATATTACAATTTTTTACATGTCTGTTTTCCCTACTAGATTGTATGCCTTCCAATAAGTCTGTTTTATTCACATTTGTATCCCCAGTTTTATAAAAAATGACAACGAAAACTTCCACATTATAAACTGGCTTCATTTCATTAAAGTGCTGCTCTGTCTCCCCACCTCCCACCCACTAAGTAGCTAAATTCCTTATTTCAAGGAAACAGGAAAATGGAAGGAAAAAGTACTAAGAGTTTGCTGCCCAGATGCTGCATCAGACAGAAAAGCCATCAACAATTCAATTTCAATAAACAGAGCATCTATTATGTGCTAGATGCTAAAGACATGTAGATAAATAAAATATGGTGGCAATCTTCAAAAGCACAATTTGGTAGAACAGATAAATGTTTAAGCATGTAATCTGCAATTAGGCTAATAAGCCATTGTGAAGAAGAAAACAAAGTGCTGAAAAAGCAAAGAGAATAGAGCAATTAATGTACCTCAGGAGTTAAGATGGCTCTGTAAAACAAAAACAAACAAACAAACAAAAAAAGTGGCCAGTGAAACTCTGAGTTTATTACTTGTCATAATGCCCGCTCAGTCATTTGAAGAGAAAAATATTCCATCTAGAACCCCTAATATATACATATGTTTGCCTTCCTCCATCTCCAGTGAATGAAGAATGGGAATCTGACACATAATTCTAAACTGGCCTCATGAACTCAACTAGAAAAAAAACTAAGTCAATCAGATTAACTATGTCAGAAATGTGAACTAAGAAATACCAATGACTCTTGGGGGATGAGCTAAAGGGTTATAGGTAGAGCTGGAGTTTTATGGTCATGTAACCTAACCAAAGGTAAGGTGAGCAGAAACTCAGATCAGAATAGACAAAGGTACTTGAAGAACAGCCAAGTTACACTGATGGTCCGGTACCAGTGACGTTCTACCAACACCTGTTAATTCCTCCAGTGTCACCTTGCTTTGAAAAGCACCTTCAATTCCAAACTTCACAAATCCCAGTCATATTATAGTTCCATTCTTGGATCCTTGTGATAGTCCACTGATACAGTTTGAATGTCTGTCCCCTCCAAATCTCATGTTGAAATATAATCCCCAGTGTTGGAGGTAGGGCCTGGTGGGAGGTGTTTGGGTAATGGGGGCCGATACCTCATGAATGGCTTGGTGTTGTTCCCCCAACAGTGAGTTCTCTCAAGATCTGGTTGTTTCAAAGTGTGTGGTGCCCATCTCCCCCGTCTCTTGCTCCTATTCTCACCATGTGAAACGCCTGCTCCCCTTCCCTTCTGCCATGATTGTAAGCTTCCTAAGACCCTCACCAGAAGCACATGCTAGAGCCATGCTTGTACAGCCTGCAGAACTATGAGCCAATTAAATTTCTTTTCTTTATAAATTACTCAGGTATCCCTTTAGAGCAATGCAAATGGCCTAATACATCCATACATATAAATAAATGCCCCCTTATTTGGGCCAGCTTGAGTGGGTCTCTTTGCTAAATAGCCTGACAAACATAGAAATCTTGAAAGATTTATTTTCCTCTGCAGTTGAAATAGTGAACTTTATTTTTCTTACATAAGACTTGAAATTACCAAATATAATTTGAATATAAAGTCAGACTCTTAGTTGCTCTGGATAATATTCTATCTAAACTCCAACAAACATTTTGGAGAAATAACATTTACCAACTATTGTCATCCATTCATCCATCCATCCATCCATCCATCCATCCATAAAATAGTCCTTAATTCCCTAGAATACTTTTGGTAATTCCCTAGTACATATAAGTCCTGTAAATAGAACACTAATAAGACAGTTTATCTACAATTAAGACAGGAAGGGATTCACACACTGTAACAATTAGTGGTAGGATCTTCCCTAACCACACACACTAAATATAGATGTCTATATAAACGGAAATAAAATGCACAAACAAGAAAATATGAAATTATAAATTTTCAACATGGTCAGTGTCCACTTACAGAATTTAAAATCCAAACAGAAAATGGCATTGGAAAGGCTTTAAGAGATGATAAATATGATTAAAGGGCTAGAACACAAACCCCATAATGAAGAATTAAATTACTTTGAATATTTTTCCTGGCGATTCACATTTGCCTTTTAAGAATATAATAATTTGGCCAGGCGCGGTGGCTCATGGAACACTTTGGAAGGCCTAGGCAGGAGGACCACTTGAGCCCACAAGTTCAAGTTTACAGTGAACCATGATCCTGCCACTGCACTCCATCCAAGGTGACAGAGAAAGACTCTGTCTTCTAAAGAAGAATATGATAATTATAGTTCTACTGTTAAGAACTCTTTAGTTTACATCCATAAAGTGGAGGCAATAGTAGTGTGGACTTCATAGGGTTGTTACGAGCATTAAATGAGTTAATATAAAGTGTTAACAGCAGTTCCTAGTACATAAAAGAGCTCAGTAAGCATTAGTTAATAATACTATTGCCCACTGCACTGCCACTGTAAGGCAAAAAATAATAATTAGAAAAAAACTGCCAGGCCAGGTGCAGTGGCTCGCACCTGTAATCCCAGCACTTTGGGAGGTCCAGGCGGGAGGATCACTTAAGCCCAGGACTTTGAGACCAGCTTGGGCAACACAGAGAAAGAGACCCCATCTCCACAAAAAATTAAAAATGAGTCAGGCATGCTGGTGTACACCTGTATCCCCAGCTACTGGGCACAGCCTGAGGTGGGAGGATTCCTTGAGTCCAGGAGTTCAAGACTGCAGTGAGCTATGATCATGCCACTGCATTCCAGCCTAGATGACAGACTGAGACCCTGTCTAAAAAAAAGTATCAACTCCCCAATTGGGGTGTCCAAGTATATCTAGGCAGCTGATTACTGGAATAAGGAACACATAAGAGAGAGAGACATACCCTACTGGTGGCCCTTTCACATCCTAACATTAGATGATCATAATATAGGGAGATGGGGAAAATCTGTGAAAATCAAACATGTTAATAAACAGACTAAAGTTGTTTTGGGAAACATATGTGGCCAGGCGCAGTGGCTCACGCCTGTATTCCCAGCACTTTGGGAGGCTGAGGCGGGTGGATCATTTGAGGTCAGGAGTTTAACACCTGCCTGGTCAATATGATGAAACCCCGTCTCTACCAAAAATACAAAAATTAGCCAGGCATGGTGGCACACACCTGTAGTCCCAGCTACTAAGGAGGCTGAGGTGGAAAAAATTGCTTGAACCTATGAGACAGAGGTTGCAGTGAGCCAAGATGGAACCACTGCACTCCGGCCTAGGTGACAGAGTGAGACCCTGTCTCAAAAAATAAAAAGAAAAGAAAAAAGAAAAACATATGTGAACATTTTAATAAGTGCAAAAAAAGCACTTGAAAGTCCCAAATCAAGTTAAGATAGGAAAAAAAAAATTTATCAAAATTTATCAAAGCCTATATAATAAATACTATGCTTGAAAATGAGTTAAAGTCCCAGATTAGGGCCAAAACAAAGATGCCCACAAAAATCACTACAATTTATTTGCTTTGCATTCATGCATTTTGTAAAATATTTTAAAACACTGAACTGTGGGTGGGGCACAGTGGCTCACGCCCATAATCTCAACACTTCGGGAGGCCAAGGCAGGCAAATCACGAGGTCAGGAGTTCGAGACCAGCCTGGCCAACGTGGTGAAACCCCATCTCTACTAAAAACACAAAAATTAGCTGGGCATGGTGGCGCGTGCCTGCAATCCCAGCTACTTGGGAGGTTAAGGCAGAATAATCTCTTGAACCTGGGAGGCAGAGGTTGCAGTGAGCTGAGAGCATGCCACTATACTCTAGCCTGAGCGACAGAGTGAGACTTCGTCTCAAAAGAAAAAAGAAAAACAAACAAACAAAACAAACAAAACACTGTGAGACTATTGATGCTATATGCCAATGGCCAACGACTTTTTTTTAATCCCTTTGGTAATATACATCCTGAAAACATTGTCAATCTGGATCAGATAATACCTGTTCCAAGTTTAGTTTAAAAAAATAAACATTCATTATAAAATTTAGAAAAACTGAGTTTTGGTCAAAGCTTTGTCTTTAAAATTACTATTGTGACTTTTGACAAGTTAATTAATTTTTCTGGGCCTCAGTTTTCTCCTTTATAAAATGAAAAGGGGGCAGTTACTGGGTAATCTCTGGGGTCCTTTTCAATACTAATATCAGTTGTCCAAGATGAACAGTGAAGTCCTCGAGTATAGTAACAAATCAACTTGAAATTGCCACTAGAGGGTGTCCTGCTCCAGGGTACTACGCAAGCCATAGACTAATCTACAAAGCCAAGACTGTATTTCTAGCATTTTACTGGTGCCTCAGTACTCCAACAGCTAAAGGATTACGGGACTCTGATTCAATTACTAACTTGTTTAGAACTGACAGTAGTCTTGCACCTGTATGAAAGCTAGTAATTGGATAGAAAGCTGAAAGATGACAGAATGTATGGAAAATTTTACAGACACTCAGTGGAATCCTGAACGTGGAAGAGGGAAGGTGGAGAATATAGAAAACCTAACCTAAAAGGGAAGATTCATGATGACAATAGATTAAAGTAAATGATAACATCTGATCTAATAATCAATATTAAATGAGAGTCATCTCAGGAACATTTAAGTCACCTAAATAATTACCTCTCTTATTCCTCTTGATAGAGAAAATAGCCCTAATCATGATTAGATTAATATAATTATGATTAGATTATAGGCTATAATCACGATTATGTAATAGGTGCTTTAAATTCTTCTATTTTCTATTTTTTCTTCCTTGAAAGTTAAATATCACCTAAATAAAAATACTACTCAGAATGACAAAATTAATGTAACTACTTCGTTGATTTTGACTAGCATTTTCTATTAGAATTATTTGAGTACATTATCTCAAAGATACTCAAAGAATAATGAATATGATGGCAGTTTCTCCAAATAATAATCTTGGTATTAATAATTAAGACTACTAGCAAACAACATTGCTTAATAGTATAGAAAGGCTAATGAATATACCTGAAAACTACCATGAAAAGTGTGCTTAATAAGGTAATTTGCTGAAATCTACTGAGAATCATTGAACAGTGCTAAAAGAGAATTTCAGCACCATTCAAAACAGCTAAAAAGACTGAGGAGGGTTCAAGTGACAGAGGTATTTAAAACACCAATAATGGCAGTTGGTTTAAGACCAAAAGTTTTAACGCCTTTTAGGAGCTTTCACGCCTTGGGAGGGGCTGACGTTTCATACATCATCAAAGTTTGTCACCCAAGCAAAGCACAATTAATTAAAGGGACACAATCCAACCTTTTATATGTTTACAGTATAAAATTTTTCCAATAATTTTACAAAACTGGTTTTGAGACTCTGTAGGCTGTAACTTTATGAAAACTTACTTCAGCATTATAAAAGTTTTCAAAATCAATTCTACAAGATCCCAGGTTCTGTCACTTTATGTTAAAAAGACTTCCAGTGTATTGTACACTTGCAGCCATGCATTCCTATAAGACTGTTATTATTCTTTACTTTCTACCAATACTATTAGATTATCATTATTTGTTACCTGATCATACTCCAAGGCTCCTGGGTAGAGCGGCCATCCAAGGAATAATTCTGCAATCACACATCCCAATGACCACATGTCTATGGCTTCACAAAATGGCAACCCCAATATAATCTCTGGAGCTCTGAAATTTAAAATTAAAACAAAAATCAGGGTGGTTTTTCTCTAAAATTACCTAATTTCAACTGGCATCCTAGGAAGTTAGTAAAACGACAGAGGTATCACATTCTATGTATAGGAACTCTTCACTATTTCAAAACTCTTTGAAACCTAGACATAATCCTGAATTAATCTGAAAGGGGCACTATGAGTACAACATTTCTATAATAAAGTCTCTTCCACCGTAATCCTGTTTCCTCATAGCTTTATTAACATAACATTTTTTGAAAAACATAGATCTTGTTTTTAAGACTATAGCAGATCAGAAATAACACAACAGGATGAGAACTGGCAAACTATTAAATACATACTATGACATCAGCGGAACTGAAAACCAGACATTGAGAGATAAAACCAAAACAAAGCAAAACCCTCAAAAGCTAAAAGTGAATCTAGACCTAGATACTACTTCAGAATACAGTAATAAATATTTACCTAATTGGAGCTATTAGTCATCCAAGAGATTAAATTCAGTGTATTCTGTCTTAAAAGGCAGACAAGTATATAGCATAAAACAAAATAGTTAAAAAGCATATTAGCACTTAAAAGGATTTGGTCATTTGGGAAATGTAATCCAAGAAACATATTATTCCTAGATAGATTATGTTACGTCTTCATATGGATTTCCCTTGAGAAGATTCATGTTCTAAGACAGACTCCATGTACAGCTGTGTAATTCCAAAGAAGTCATACGTATCACAGTTATCCTAGATTTGTGTGTGCATGTGTATAATTTTAAAACAATCTCAATCTTACAGAGTAGTTGCAAGAACAGTACATATTTTTTCCCAAATCACTTGAGAATAACTTGCCAAATTTCTGTATACTTTATAGTTCCTACAAACAAGAATATTCTCCTACATAACCACAATACAGTCATCAAAATCAGGAAATGAACACTGATATATCTCCACCATCTAAGCTTCAGACTCCAGTTAAGTTTGGCCAATTATACTAATACCATCCTTCTTGGCAAAAGGATCCAACTCAGGATCATGCATTGCATTTAGTTGTCCTATCTCTTTCAGTCTTTTTCAATATGGAATAATTCCTAAGTTTTGTCTAGATTTCCAAGACCTTTGCATAACATATTACATGCCAGGTATTTGGAGAAACGTCCCTCAGTGTGGGTTTGTCTGATGTTTCCTCATAATTAGATTCAGAGGAATATCACAGAAGTCATCATGTTTTCTCATTGCATCTTATTAGGCATGCAATTCTGATATGTTCCATTACTAATAATTTTTACTTTGATCACATGATGTCTGCTATATTTCTCCACCACTAAGTTCCTCCTTTTCTCTTTCTAATTAAGTATTTTGTGGGATCTCAATTTGAAACTATATAAATAATCCATTTCTTATCAAACTTTCATTTTTTTCATTTATTTACCCGTATGAGTACAGATGAAAGGATTCCTACTTTATTCAATGAGTTATAATCCATGACTATAATTACTTATTTTGATTCTCAAATTTTCCCAGATTCGGCGTAGTGGCTCACACTTTGGGAGCCACCAAATCCCAGCACTTTGGGAGGCCAACATGGTAGGATTGCTTGAGCTCAAGAGTTCTAGACCAGCCTGGGCAACATAATGAGACCTCATCTCTACAAAAAAAAAAAAAAATTTTTTTTTTTTTAAATTAGCCAGGGTGATGGTCCACACCTATAGTCCCAGCTACTTGGGAGGCTGAGGTGGGAGGGTCGCTTGAGCCCAGGAGGTCCAAGCTGCAGTGAGCTGAGATCGTGCCACTGCACTCCAGCCTAAGGGACAGACCTAGGCTCTGTTTCAGAGGGGAAAAAAAAAAAAAAAAAAATCCCAGATTTGACCAGTCAGAACTCCCTCAGACTTTTATGTTCTTCTGACATGTCCTCATCATTCTCAGATTATTTCTTTGCTTTCTGACACAGCAAGATATTCCAGGTTCCTCTTGTTCTTTCCCTCCTCCAGTCCTAGAAACAGCTATTTCTCTGAGGATCTCCGGTATCTTTTCGTGTAGAACAGACCTTTGAAACAAAGATCAGGGAGCTATGGAACCTCATTACTATTGGGATGGTTCCCAGACCTTCTCAGTACATATATTATCTAGAGTTAAGTAAAATAAATCTGCTAATTTCTTAACTGAGACTGGGGGTTGTCATCTCCTAAGGCAGTGGTTCTCAATCTTGGCTGTACATTACAATCATTTGGTCCTGGCCACACCCTACACCAATTAAATCAGAAACCCTGGGGATTAGGCTTAGGAATCAAGAGTGGCTTCAACATATAGCCAAAGTTGAGAACCAAAGCCCTACACTCAAGAAGTTAGACCAATGCCAGGACCATCCCATGTCCTCCCTACAACTCTTCTGGCAAAGGAAATTCAGAGGATAATAAACAAGTTGTCTTCTACCACAGACTTGGGATCTGCCCAGTAAATATTCTACTCTTGGCCCCATCTCTGCTGTAATTAATACTTAAGATTCAGTACAACCTTAACCAATCCACAGGCATTTGTTGAAAACAATTAAGAGCCATGGGGAGATTCTATGAGGTATAAAAGATCTTCAAAACATGGTTATAAGAGGTTTTCATTCTTTTGACAAAATATTCAAGTGTCTGTATAGATGTATACACATGAATTATATTTAGGTATAATCAAATGCCAAAATGTGTTGTAGAAAGATGAAAAAAAGTAAGCTGTACTAAGTTATTCATCCTATATATTCACAATAGTGTACCAAAAAAAGCTATCAAAGATGGAGACCTTATCCCTTTTTTGTTCATTATTTGTGTGCCCAGAAGCTTGTAAAGAATATGCATTCAGTAAACATTTCTCAAATAAATCATTTCAACATAGGTTGAATCACACAAAGAAAAGTATCAGAGTGCAGTCTGGGTTTCAACTAGGCCTTCAAATACAGAAGTCTAGGCAGAAAGAAAGAGAACAGGGCACAAAAGTTTATAAAGGGCATATATTAACCTATACTAAAAAAGATTCAAAGCAAAAATGCAGTTTTGAAAGTATGGCATGGAAATGAGATTCACTACCAATGTTAACCATATACTAATCTGAATGTGAAACAAAAATTAGTAAGACTAATGATATGCCTATTACTGTGTGTATAAAAGCTTTATTATTATTTTGAAATATTTAATATGAAAAATTCTTCATAGGATTTGAAATTTTTTGGTGTAGAAATTTTCAGTATCACATTTGGCAATGAAAGAAAAGTAACAGAATAACAGCACCTAAGATATACCATTTAAAGAGACTGAAACCATTTTAATTCTGTTAATGGTAAGAAAAGAGTTTCTGTCAGACAAAGAGCAACAAATTCCTTCTGCCATGTGCTACCATTTAATGAATAAGTCAAGTTTCTAACTGATGGTGACAACAAGAATATAGAGTCATCTTTACAAAATCTTGATCAGGAATTGCACATAGCCACTCAAACATAAAATCTAAGATACAAAAGTTACACTCACAGAAGCAAATTCAAGTTTCCCATTTTAAAATACAAAAGAGTTTTAACTGGGAGTTTTATACAAGTTCACTATCTATTATTGCATTAGTTCAGATCCTCTGAGAATTAAATTAGATATGCCAGAAATTGGTTGGGGAAGATGCCTGGGCAGCATACAGGCGGAGGAAGCAGAAGGAAGTGAGGAGAAACTTGAGCAGGGTCTGAGGGTGGAAGAAGAGAGGAAAAGGAGGAGTTGGGTACAAAGAACCTCTCACAGCAGCGCACTTACGAGAAAGTCTCGGTTGGGCCAATACCAAGTCTCTAAACAAACATTATCTGTATGAGGAACCTCCCATCAAGCAAGAATAGCCCAACTCTAGTGCCCCCCGCTCTGCCTGGTCATTGGTGGGAAGGAGCCCAAAGGAAGTATGGCCTCAGCCTGAGCACTGCAGTACATCTGAAGGTGCAGCAGCTGGAGGCTCGCAGCCAGCTGCTCCACACAGGGGACTCTCTTGAAGGGGACTCTGAGTGGCATACTTTCACAGCTGCCACAACTAGCTTCCCAAAAGCTTCTACATTTCATTTCACAATACATATCTATGATAGAGAAAATGCAGTAAATTTATTCACCAAGTCCCCTACAAACAAGACCAAATTCTCCCCAGTTAACCCTAGCATGCCATGCATTTTCTATGTATATCATACCATAGCATGAGAAAAGCTGGGAAGCAATGCCTGAGAACACTTACAATCTAGATGAAACTGCCAGAGACATGACAGTTCTACCAGCCAGTCTTACAACACAATACACTTCAAAAAATAAACCATGCATTGAAAGAATACAATCTGTCTGTTAGCAGTGAATAAAGCTTAGTTTACTGGTTTCATCTTAATTGGCTCTCAAATTCCTCCCATGGGCTAAATATACTTGTGTATGAAAAAGACCATAGCAAGAATTCTGACTTGTGGACCACTCACGAATCTTCTGTCCTACTCCTACAGAAAGCTCTTCCGCTTTTTTCATCTACCTTAACTCTTATCCTCTGAGCATGGCAGTGCTAAGGATATTGCAGAGAAGAGACATCATTTGTACTTTTGTAGAACAGTCAAGGCGCAAATTAAACATGCCAGTTAAATGGAGAATACAACTAAGCCTGTTTCTCGCACTCTATAAATAGTAACTCACGGTTAGAAGGTAAGTGTGAAAACCATAAACACAACAGTTTAGGGCATGTGATAAAGCCAATCTACATCTGAAATGCCATTTCTTTTCCTTTTTTATTTTTTGCCATGTGCTTTTAATCGAATTTATCAATATTAAGAGCAAATCCTTTCACTCTAAAATCTTGAAGCACTGATATAAAACTTATATTAAAGTGGTTAAGTTGAAAAACAATTTTCATTTTATCCACTATAAGTCAGTCCTCCAGTTCCCTGAACCTCTCCATCCCTAGGCCACCACAAATCCACTTTCTGTTTCTATAGATCTGCCTATTCCGGACATTTCACATAAATGGAATCTGGCCAGGCGTGGTAGCTCACGCCTATAATCCCAGCACTTTTGGAGGCCAAACCGGGAGGATCACTTGAGGTCAGGAATTCAAGACCAGCCTGGCCAACATGGTGAAACTCTGTCTCTATTAAAATACAAAAATCAGCCAGGTGTGGTGGTGTGCATCTGTAATCCCAGCTACTCAGGAGGCTGAGGCAGGAGAATTTGCTTCAGACTGGGAGGCAAAGGTTGCAGTGAGCCGAGATCGCGCCACTGCACTCCAGCCTGGGCGACACAGCAAGACTCCGTCTCAAAAAAATAATAATAAAAATAAAAATAAAAGTAAAATAAAAAGTTGGGAATGTATGAAGAAAAACTCTGGGAAGACAAATACTGGAGCCTGGTAAGGAAGCACTGATTTCACATAATAAAAATCACCTAAATAGTGCTAGATTTCAAACACTCAGGAGTAGATACACAGCTCTCCCCTTAATAGCGAGTAATTTACCTAAGCCTTAGTATTTTCATTTTTAAAACAGGGTTTTACTAACCTTACATACTCAGAAGATTATCTAAAGGACTAAGTAAAAGAATGTGTGTGAAATGTAAAGCAGTATATACATTCCTGTGAACTATTCATACTCACTGTCCTACTTCACATTTCCTCTTTTCAAACCTCCACCTCCTCCTCATCCTCACTGTTGTCCTTATATTCTACTTTACTAAAATAAATAGATGTAATCTGAAAGACAGCTTCCACATTCTTACCACATCTACTAGATCACTTGCAGCTGTCAGTGTAATGCTTCTATCTAAGACATCCATGCTCACCTACTGAAGTACATCACTCCAATTTCCCACTCTCATTACCAATATCTCTTTCTCTATAGGACAATTCTAGATCTCCATCTTGGAAAAATAAAGGAAAAGAAAAAAACTCTTGATGATATATCCTCCTTCCGCCATCACCCCTTTTTCTGTTCCCATTTTACACCAATCCTTCTTGAAAGCACTGTTTATACAAGCTGCCTCCAACTGTACCACCATCTTGAACTTATTCGAAAAGGCTTTCATTATCCTATCGTTCCACCCAGATAGCTCTTTATCAAGGTCACTAAATCACTGCATTTGCCATGTCCTCAATCTACTTGACTTGCAGTATTCAACACAGCTGATTATTAATCTAACTGCACTTGAATTCCAGGACACCGGAACTCTTCGTTCTCCTCCTTATCTCACTAGCACACCCTTTTCAGATTGCTTCACTAGTTCCGTTTCATTTTCCCAACGTTTAAACTTTGGGGTACCTAAAGGCTCAGTTTTTTGGCATCTATCCTCCCTTTGGGCATTTACCTCCCTTACATGATCTCATCCTGTCACATGTTTCTAAATAACCACCTCTATTCTTAAGACTCCCAAATGTTCATCTCCAACTCAGGCCTTTCTCTTTAACTCCAGACTTGTCAATCCAATTGTCTGCTCAGCACTTCTTCTTGAATGTTTATTAGGCATCTCAAACTGAATGTGTTCAGAAAGAACTCCTGATTCCCCCAAACTCACTTCTGTCACAGTCTTAGCCGTGTCCGTAAACGACAATTCTATCTTTCGGTTTCTCAGGCCTCCGTGAGAATCAGATTTAACTCTTCTCTTTTTCTCACTTCCCACATCAGCAAATTCCATTGACTCTATCTTCAAAATACAGTGTATCTATTAATAGAATGTAGCTACCTTTACTGCTAACACCCTGATCCAAACCACCATCATCTCTCATCTGGATTACTGCAAGAGCTTCCTAACTGTCCTTGCTTCTGTCCTTATCCTCTACCATCTCTTCTCATTCTAGCAGTCTGAGTGATCCATTTAGTACACAAATCAGACCATGTCATTCCTCTCCTCAAAATCCTAACTGGCTTCCTATCACAGAAAAAGTCAAATTTCTCACAATGTAACCACCTTTCCTGTTACCTCTCTAATCCAACCCCCATCACCTCCATCTGTTATTACAAGAGCTTCCTGCTCTTTGCTTCTGTCCTCACCCTCTGCCATCTATTCTCAATCTAGCAGCTTGAGTGACCCATTTAATACATAAATTAGACCATGTCACTCTTCTCCTCAAAACCCTGATAGCTTCCTATCTCAATTCCTCACAATGGCCTACAAGGTGCAGCCCTTAGCTACATCTGAAACTTCCTACCATTCTCCCACTTGCTTGCTCTGGTCCAGTCACATTAGCCTCCTTACTGTTTCAAGCCATAGTTCCTGCCTCAAGACCTTTGCATTTAAAAATATCTGGGAGAAGAGAGTTCCAGGCAGAGAGAATAGCAAGACTTGATCCCTTCCTCTTACTCTGTATTACTGCTTAACAGTCATGTTACTAGAAAGGCCTTCCCTGACCACCTTAAATAGAAGAGTAAGCCCTCACTAACACATGGCACTTGCCTTTCTTCCTTTATCCTGCTTGACTGTTCTCTATAGCACTTGTCATTAACTGATAAATACAATGGCTTATTATCTATCTCCTCTCTGCCCCCACTAGAATATAAATTCCATGGGGGCAAGAACTTTAATTCTTTTAATGCTATATTCCCAACATATAAAACACTTCATTATTTGTTCAATGAAATGATCAACCAACAAAAGCTAAAAGCATACATCATTCATTCAGGAAAGCAAAGAAAATGTTGTTGAACATCACCGATATATGAGCTGAACAGGTATGAACCAATGGACCCTTACAAAGTCATTTTGCACTAGGGACAACTGTTTTATGATTACATAATTAAAAATATATATA